>NC_060068.1:54234305-54537335 GCF_922984935.1 Meles meles | reverse complement strand
CCCAACAGAGGAAAAATCCAGAGATTGTGCCCACTCGATCAGAGCTATTGGATATGGACATAAACAGTATATCAGAAAGGGAATTCAGGGTAACAATTATCTAGGCAGTGACCAGGTTGGAGAAAACCAATAATGACAACATGGAATCTCTAAGGGAAGAAGTGAAAGCCGCCCAGGAAGAAGTTAAAAATGTTATGAATGAAGTCCAATCTAATATAAATACTCTAATAGCTAGGGTAACCGAGGCAGAAGTTAGAATTAGTGATCTACAGGACAAACTGCTAGAGGAAAAAGGATCAGGAGGAGGCCTGGAACAAACAGCTTAGAATCCATAAAAACAGAATTAGGGAAACAAATGATGCAATGAGACATTCCAACACCAGAAATATTGGTATTCCTGAGGGGGAAGAGAAAGAGAGAAGACTAGAAGATATAGTTGAACAAATTCTGGATGAAAATTTTCCCAATGTGGGGAATGTAACCAGTGTTCATGGCCTAGAGGCAGAAAGATCACCCCCTAGATCCATAAATCTTTCCTGATCAGAAAGACATCGAGACACTTGATTTTGAGACTGATGGATAATTTTATTTTTTTTATTTATTTTTTTTAAAAGATTTTATTTATTTATTTGAGAGAGAGAGATCACAAGTAGATAGAGAGGCAGGCACAGAGAGAGAGAGAGGGAAGCAAGCTCCCTGCTGAGCAGAGAGCCCGATGCGGGACTCGATCCCAGGACCCCGAGATCATGACCTGAGCCGAAGGCAGCGGCTTAACCCACTGAGCCACCCAGGCACCCGAGACTGATGGATAATTTTAGACAAGAGCTTTTGAGAGCAGAGAGGAGGAAGAGATTCCTTATGTACAGAGGAAGGTCCATCAGAATAACATTAGACCTGTCCACAGAAATCTGGCAAGCCAGAAAGCTCTGGCAGATATATTCAGGGCACTAAATGAGAAGAACATGCAGCAAAGAATACTTTATCCAGCAAGGCTGACATTGAAAACTGATGGAGAGGAAAAGAGCTCCCAAGACTGGCAAGGTTTAAAAGCGTATGTCACCACCAAGCTGGCACTACAAGAAATATTAACGGGGGGTACTATAAAAGAAGAAAGAACCCAGGAGTGTCATAGAACAGAAATTTACAAGACAGTCTATAGAAAAAAGGACTTCACAGGCAACATGATGTCAATAAAAACATATCTTTCAATAATCACTCTCAACATGAACGGCCTAAACGCTCCCATAAAAAGGCACACGGTTGCAGACTGGATAAAACCAGAGGAGGACTCATCCATATGCTGTCTACAAGAAACACATTTGGAACCCAAGGATACATCCAGACTGAAAGTGAAGGGTTGGAGAAGCATCTTTCAATGCCAATCGGCCTCAAAGGAAAGCTGGGGTAGTGATTCTCATTTTCAGATAAATTAGATTTTTTTTTTTTTAGATACATTAGATTTTAAACTAAAGACTGTAGTCAGAGATAAGGAAGGACCCTACATCATTGTTAAAGAGTTCTATCCACCAAGAAGATCTAGCAATTGTAAATATTTATGCCCCCAATACAGGGGCAGCCAACTACATAAGAAAACTGTTAACAAGGTAAAGAGTCATATTGATATGAGTGCATTAATAGTAGGAGATCTTAGAAGTAGATCTGTCAGAAGTAGACAGATCATCCAAGAAGAAAAACAATAAAGAAACAAGAGCATTGAATGACACATTGGACCAGATGGACCTCATAGATATATACAGAACATTCCACCCTAAATCGACAGAATACTCATTCTCAAGTGCACATGGAACTTTCTCCAGAACAGACCACATACTGGGTCACAAAACAGGCTCAACTGACAGAAGACTGAGATTATTCCCTGCATACTCTCAGACCACACCGCTTGGAATCTGGAACTCAACCGTAACAAAAAGTTTGGAAGGAATTCAAACACTTGGAAGCTAAAGACCACCCTGCTTAAGAATGTTCAGATCGATTAGGAAATCAAGGAAGAACTTAAACAATTCACAGAAACCAATCAGAATGAAGACTCTTTGGTCCAAAACCTATGGGATACGGCAAAGGCGGTCCTAAGGGGGAAATACATAGCCAACAAAGCCTCCCTCAAAAAAAAAAAAAAAAAAAAAAAAGAAACCTGAAAAATCCAGAATACACGAGCTCTCTTTACACCTTAAAGAACTCGAGAATCAACAACAAATTAAGCCAACCCCACACACAAGAAGGGAAATAATCAAGATTAGAGCAGAGATCAATGAGACAGAAACAAGAGATACAGTAGAACACACATCATCGATGAAACTAGAAGCTGGTTTTTTGAAAGAATCAACAAGATCGATAAACCATTGGCCAAACAAATCCAAAAGAAAAGAGAGAGGATCCAAATTCATAAAATTATGAATGAAAAGGGAGAGATAACAACTAACACCAAGGAAATAGAAACAATCATCAGAAATTATTATCAACAGCTATATGCCAATAAGTTAAGCAACCTAGACGAAATGGATGCATTCCTGGAAATCTATAAACTTCCAAAACTGAATCAGGAAGAAACTGACAAGCTGAATAGGCCAATATCTAGTAACAAGATTGAAGCAGTGATCAAAAACCTCCCCCCAAAATAAGAGCCCAGGACCTGACAGATTCCCTGGAGAATTCTACCAAACATTCAAAAAAGAAGTAATGCCTATTCTCCTGAAGCTATTACAAAAGATAGACACGGAAGGAAAACTTCTAGCCTTTTTATGAAGTCAGAGGCTTTTTAAAAATCAGACTAAAATATTTCGATAGAGAATCTCTTGGTGTGTTTCCTTAAACTTTCTCCTTAGTTTTTCATTTACCCCTCATTTTCACAATGATGGGTTTATGGTAATCTCAAATAAGATATTGATAATTTAATTAATATATAGACTTTTATTATTTCAAATAGATATGCATTTTTAGTAATGACTTAAAAGTTGCATGCTCAGAGAGTGTGCATGCATGCACCACACTCATATTACTTTTGGCAGCATTATGAACACATAGATATTCCAAGAAATCATTTAAGTTAATGCAATAATCGTATTGTACCAGCATTGGCTGTCCTTTAGTTTTCAAAAAGTTATTTTAATCAAAGTTTATTCATTCTTTTAGTAATAGGATACTTATTTATTCAAGCCAGAAAAAAATCCCTTTTTAATACAATATTATTTTCCAAGGTGTGATAGATTCTGTAGTCCTTCAGTTTTTTGGTTTTGGATTTTTCTTTCTATGGAAAGATAAAGAATAACTGTATGGACCTTGTGTGGATTTCACTCATCTGTTTCATGAAATAATGTAATGTTTTTAGATGTCAAACAAAGAAGTACAAAAACTTCGAGCACATAAAGCCATTTAGAAAAAAAAAAAATAGACCTTCTCTGGAAGTATCTATGATGGTGTCCATTTTTATCTTAGGGACTTTTATCCCCCATTACTATGTGATATCATGATTACATGAGTAACTGTTCTTACAATTTTCTCACTCAAATGGTATAAAGTAGGCAATGTGTTAAAATGTAGGCTACAATGACTGTGCTATGAATATTTATATATTTTGACATTTAGGAAGAATATATCTTTCCATACTAACCCCACCAGTGTTTTAGTTGATATATTTCTAAAAATCGAACAATTCATTTATACTGTGTCACTTTGGACTTAAGGGACACATAACCTACCTTTTCTCAGGCATAAAATTCAGTTGTCTTATTTCTACTGCATGAATTATGCCAAGAAGCTGTGGAGTCACAAATGCTTTAATGCTTTCTGTTTCTACATTTATTTATCCCTAGCTAGCCACAGTCACAGAATTGAAAGGGATATCAAGAAGTTGCAGAATTTGGGGCATCTGGATGGCTCAGTATGTTGAGCATCTGCCTTGGGCTCAGGTCCTGCTCCCAGGGTCCTGGGATCCAGCTCCACATTGGGACCCCTGCTCAGCAGGGAGTCTTCCTCTCCCTCTTCCTCTGCATGCCACTCTGCCTGTTTATACTCCCTCTGTCTCTCTCTTTGTCAAGTAAATAAATAAAGTCCTTTAAACAAAATTGCAGATCCATATGTAGAATGACATCTTAACTGTATGAAATAGTCCTTTATAGGATCTTCAGAAAAAGATAATCACCAATTATTTTGGGAATTTGCTTGGTTAACACAAAATATAATATCAGAAAACTATTTTTCTGACCTCGTGTAAATGTGCTCTGTTGTTTAAATTTTTTCTCACACCTTTTGTGAGAAATGGGATTCTGGTTACCTTTCTTATAATCTATTGAAGAAAGAACAACGGTATTACCATAGATCCTTTTTTCATTTCTGGAATGGTTGATGCTGTCCTCGGTCATTTTTCTATTCTTTTCAGCTTCAAAGCTTGAATTTTGATGAGAATCAGAACTATTCTAAGAAAAATAAACAGGCTACATAATGATTTTAAAGTATACCAGACAAATTACTGTAAAGTTTGTGGATCTTAAATTTAACCAGTATATGTTATGCTTTCTAGTTCTTTAAAGTCCGAGGGTGTATTGCCAGGGCTTTTATTGTTTTACTAAGGTAAAAATTATATAATGTTAAATGCATGCATCTTAAGGCACATATTAAGAATTTTGAGAACTTAATATGCCTGTGTAACCAGTATTCCAGCGAAAATATCAAACATTACCATCATCACAGAATGTTCCTACATATCCATTTTCTGTCAACATTTATCCCTATAGGCAACCACTATTCTGATTTTGAACACCACATATTAGTTTCCCTGGTTCTCAAGTTTATATAAATGGAATCATATTGTCTTCTTTTTTTCTATGCACACTCTTTTAGAGACCCATGCATGTTGTTTTATATACCACTAGTCATTCTTTTTATTGCCAAATAGTATTTCATTGTATAAATATACCAATTAATCCAATTTCCTGTTGAAAGGAAAATTTAAGTTCTATTTCAGTTCTACCTACTCCATATCCTCACCAATATGTGGTGGTGTCAATTTTTGAAAATTTAAACATTCCAATGGGTATGGAGCACTATATATTATGAATTCAGTTTTCAATAACCCAATGAATGATTTTAAATATATATATATATATTTAAATTTTGTTTTATTTTTTTCTTTAGTGTTCCGAAATTCATTGTTTATGCACCACACCCAGTGCTCCATGCAATATGTGCCCTCCATAATACCCACCACCAGGCTCACCCAACCCCCCCAGTCCCCCGCCAAAACCTCAGTTTTCTTCTCAGAGTCCACAGTCTCTCATGGTTTGTCTCCCCCTCTGATTCCCCCCAACTCTCTTCTCCTCTCCATGTCCCAGTGTCCTCCATGTTATTCCTTATGCTCCATAAGTAAGTGAAACCGTACGATACTTGAGTCTCTCTGCTTGACTTATTTCACTCAGCATAATCTCTTCCAGTCCCGTCCATGTTGCTACAAAAGTTGGGTATTCATCCTTTCTGATGGAGGCATAATACTCCATTGTATATATGGACCATATCTTCTTTTTTTAAAAAATATTTTAATTTATTTGACAGAGAGAGATCACAAGTAGGCAGAGAGGCAGGTGGAAAGAGAGCAGGGGGGGCGCCTGGGTGGCTCAGTGGTTTAAGTCGCTGCCTTCAGCTCAGGTCATGATCTCAGGGTCCTGGGATCGAGTCCCACGTCGGGCTCTCTGCACTGAAGGGAGCCTGCTTCCCTCTCACTCTCTCTGCCTGCCTCTCTGCCTACTTGTGATCTCTCTCTGTCAAAATTAATAAATCTTTAAAAAAAAAAAAAACATTTAAAAAAAAAAAAAAAAAAAAAAAAAAAAAAAAAAGAAAGAGAGCAGGGGAAGCAGCCTCCCTGCTTGAGTAGAGAGCCCAATGTGGGGCTCGATCCCACACTGACAGGACGCTGGGATCGTGACCTGAGCTGAAGGCAGAGGCTTTAACCCACTGAGCCACCCTGGCGCCCATGGAGACATATTTTGAAAGAAGCTGCTATGGCCAATGTCGAAGGGGTTACTGCCCATGTTCTCCTCTAGGATTTTGATAGATTCCTGACTCACATTGAAGACTTTTATCCATTTCGAGTTTATCTTTGTGTTTGGTGTAAGAGAATGGTCACATTTCATTCTTCCACACATAACTGTCCAATTTTCCCAGCACCATTTATTTAAGAGACTGTCTTTTTTCCACTGTATTTTATTTCCTGCTTTGTGGAAATAAAATGTGGTCTATTTGACCATAGAGTTGAGGGTCCACATCTGGTCTCTCTACTCTGTTCCACTGGTCTATGTGTCTGTGTTTGTGCCAGTACCATGCTATCTTGGTGATCACAGCTTTGTAGCAAAGTGTGAAATCAGGTAACGTGATGTCCCCAGTTTTGTTTTTCTTTTTCAATATTTCCTTAGCAATTTGGGGTCTCTTCTGGATCCATATAAGTTTTAGGATAGTTTTTTCCAGCTCTTTGAAAAATGCCCGTGGAATTTTGATCAGGATGGCATTGAAAGTATAGATTGCTGTAGGCAATCTTTATTCTTCTGATCCATGAGCATGGAATGGTCTTCCATCTTTTTGTGTCTTCTTCAATTTCTTTCATGAGTGTTCTGTAGTTCCTCGAGAACAGATCATTTACCTCTTTGGTTAGGTTTACTCTGATTTATTTTTTGGAATTGATTCTCTCATTTCCCTTTCTATATTTTCATTATTGGGGTATAAGAAATCAACTGATTTCTGTACATTGATTTTGTATCCTGCCACATTACTGAATTGCTGTATGAGTTCATGTAGTTTGGGGGGAGTCTTTTGGGTTTTCCACATAAAGTATCATGTTATCTGCGAAGAGAGAGAGTTTGACTTCTTCTTTGCCAATTTGAATACCTTTTATTCTTTTTTATGTCTGATTGCTGTTGCTAGGACTTCTAGTACTATGTTGAACAACAGTGGTGACAGTGGACATCTGTGTCATGTTCCTGATCTCAAAGGGAAAGCTGTCAGCTTTTCCCATTGAGGATGATATCTGCTGTGGGTTTTTCATAGATGGATTTTATGAAGTTGAGGAATGTTCCCTTCATCCCTATACTTTGAATTGTTTAAATCAGGAAAGGATGCTGGTCTTGTCAAATGCTTTTTCTGCATCAGTCAAGAGGACCATGTGGTTATTTTCTCTTCTCTTATTAATATGTTCTGTCACATTGATTGATTGCAAATGTTGAACTACCATTGCATCCCATGGATAAATCCTATCTGGTCATGGTAGAAAATATATTTTTTAATTAATTAATTTATTTTTTCAGCAAAACAGTATTCATTGTTTTTGCCCAACACCCAGTGCTCCATGCAATACGTGCCCTCCATACTACCCACCACCTGGTTCCCCCAACCTCCCACCTCCGCCCCTTCAAAACCCTCAGGTTGTTTTTCAGAGTCCATAGTCTCTTATGGTTTGCCTCCCCTTCCAATTTCCCTCAACTTCCTTCTCCTCTCCATCTCCCAATGTCCTCCATGTCATTTGTTATGCTCCACAAATAAGTGAAACCATATGATGCTTGACACTCTCTGCTTGACTTATTTCATTCAGCATAATCACTTCCAGTCCCGTCCATGTTGCTACAAAAGTTGGGTATTCATCCTTTCTTTCTTTCTTTTTTTTTTTTTATAAACACATAATGTATTTTTATCCCCAGGGGCACAGGTCTATGAATCACTAGGTTTACATACTTCATAGCACTCACGATAGCACATACCCTCCCCGATGTCCATAACCCCCTCCCACTCTCCCAACCCCACCTCCCCCCAGCAACCCCCAGTTTGTTTTGTGAGATTAAGAGTCATTTATGGTTTGTCTCCCTCCCAATCCCATCTTGTTTCATTTATTCTTCTCCTATCCCCCTAACCCCCCATGTTGCATCTCCACGTCCTCATATCAGGGAGATCATATGATAGTTGTCTTTCTCCGATTGACTTATTTCACTAAGCATGATACCCTCTAGTTCCATCCACGTCGTCGCAAATGGCAAGATTTCATTTCTTTTGATGGCTGCATAGTATTCCATTGTGTATATATACCTCTTCTTCTTTATCCATTCATCTGTTGATGGACATCTAGGTTCTTTCCATAGTTTGGCTATTGTAGACATTGCTGCTATAAACATTCGGGTACACGTGCCCCTTCAGATCACTATGTTTGTATCTTTAGGGTAAATACCCAGTAGTGCAATTGCTGGGTCATAGGGTAGTTCTATTTTCAACATTTTGAGGAACCTCCATGCTGTTTTCCAGAGTGGTGGCACCAGCTTGCATTCCCACCAACAGTGTAGGAGGGTTCCCCTTTCTCTGCATCCTCGCCAGCATCTCTCATTTCCTGACTTGTTAATTTTAGCCATTCTGACTAGTGTGAGGTGATATCTTATTGTGGTTTCGATTTCTTTTCCCTGATGCCGAGTGACGTGGAGCACTTTTTCATGTGTCTGTTGGCCATCTGGATGTCTTCTTTGCAGAAATGTCTGTTCATGTCCTCTGCCCATTTCTTGATTGGATTGTTTGTTCTTTGGGTGTTGAGTTTGCTAAGTTCCTTATAGATTTTGGATACTAGCCCTTTATCTGATATGTCATTTGCAAATATCTTCTCCCATTCTGTCATTTGTCTTTTGGTTTTGTTAACTGTTTCCTTTGCTGTGCAAAAGCTTTTGATCTTGATGAAATCCCAATAGTTCATTTTTGTCCTTGCTTCCCTGCCTTTGGCGATATTCCTAGGAAGATGTTGCTGCGGCTGAGGTCAAAGAGGTTGCTGCCTGCGTTCTCCTCAAGGATTTTGATGGATTCCTTTCTCACATTGAGATCCTTCATCCATTCTTGAGTCTATTTTCGTGTGTGGTGTAAGGAAGTGGTCCAATTTCATTTTTCTGCATGTGGCTGTCCAATTTTCTCAGCACCATTTATTGAAGAGGCTGTCCTTTTTCCATTGGACATTCTTTCCTGCTTTGTCAAAGATTACTTGACCATGGTAGAAAATATTTTTAATGTACTGTTGGATCCTATTAGCTAAGATCTTATTGAGAATGTTGGCATCCATATTCATCAGAAGTATTGGTCTGAAATTCTCCCTTTTGGTAGGGTCTTTGCCTGGTTTGGGGATCAGGGTATTGCTGGCTTCATAAGAAGGGTCTGAAGTTTTCCTTCCGTGTCTATCTTTTGTAATAGCTTCAGGAGAATAGGCATTACTTCTTTTTTGAATGTTTGGTAGAATTCTCCAGGGAATCTGTCAGGTCCTGGGCTCTTATTTTGGGGGGAGGTTTTTGATCACTGCTTCAATCTTGTTACTAGATATTGGCCTATTCAGCTTGTCAGTTTCTTCCTGATTCAGTTTTGGAAGTTTATAGATTTCCAGGAATGCATCCATTTCGTCTAGGTTGCTTAACTTATTGGCATATAGCTGTTGATAATAATTTCTGATGATTGTTTCTATTTCCTTGGTGTTAGTTGTTATCTCTCCCTTTTCATTCATAATTTTATGAATTTGGATCCTCTCTCTTTTCTTTTGGATTTGTTTGGCCAATGGTTTATCGATCTTGTTGATTCTTTCAAAAAACCAGCTTCTAGTTTCATCGATGATGTGTGTTCTACTGTATCTCTTGTTTCTGTCTCATTGATCTCTGCTCTAATCTTGATTATTTCCCTTCTTGTGTGTGGGGTTGGCTTAATTTGTTGTTGATTCTCGAGTTCTTTAAGGTGTAAAGAGAGCTCGTGTATTCTGGATTTTTCAGGTTTCTTTTTTTTTTTTTTTTTTTTTTTTGAGGGAGGCTTTGTTGGCTATGTATTTCCCCCTTAGGACCGCCTTTGCCGTATCCCATAGGTTTTGGACCAAAGAGTCTTCATTCTGATTGGTTTCTGTGAATTGTTTAAGTTCTTCCTTGATTTCCTAATCGATCTGAACATTCTTAAGCAGGGTGGTCTTTAGCTTCCAAGTGTTTGAATTCCTTCCAAACTTTTTGTTACGGTTGAGTTCCAGATTCCAAGCGGTGTGGTCTGAGAGTATGCAGGGAATAATCTCAGTCTTCTGTCAGTTGAGCCTGTTTTGTGACCCAGTATGTGGTCTGTTCTGGAGAAAGTTCCATGTGCACTTGAGAATGAGTATTCTGTCGATTTAGGGTGGAATGTTCTGTATATATCTATGAGGTCCATCTGGTCCAATGTGTCATTCAATGCTCTTGTTTCTTTATTGTTTTTCTTCTTGGATGATCTGTCTACTTCTGACAGATCTACTTCTAAGATCTCCTACTATTAATGCACTCATATCAATATGACTCTTTACCTTGTTAACAGTTTTCTTATGTAGTTGGCTGCCCCTGTATTGGGGGCATAAATATTTACAATTGCTAGATCTTCTTGGTGGATAGAACTCTTTAACAATGATGTAGGGTCCTTCCTTATCTCTGACTACAGTCTTTAGTTTAAAATCTAATGTATCTAAAAAAAAAAAATCTAATTTATCTGAAAATGAGAATCACTACCCCAGCTTTCCTTTGAGGCCGATTGGCATTGAAAGATGCTTCTCCAACCCTTCACTTTCAGTCTGGATGTATCCTTGGGTTCCAAATGTGTTTCTTGTAGACAGCATATGGATGAGTCCTCCTCTGGTTTTATCCAGTCTGCAACCGTGTGCCTTTTTATGGGAGCGTTTAGGCCGTTCATGTTGAGAGTGATTATTGAAAGATATGTTTTTATTGACATCATGTTGCCTGTGAAGTCCTTTTTTCTATAGACTGTCTTGTAAATTTCTGTTCTATGACACTCTTGAGTTCTTTCTCAAAGGCTCAAAGGCAAAGGAAACAAAAGCAAAAATGAACTTCTGGGACGTCATCAAGATCCAAAGTTCTGCATAGCAAAGGAAACAGTCTACCAACAAAGAAGCAACCCATGGAATATGAGGAGATACTTACAAATGACACTACAGACAAAGGGCTGATATCCAAGATTTGTAAAGAACTCCTCAAACTCAACACAGACAAAGCAGATAATCACATCAAAAAATGGGCAGAAGACATTAACGGACACTTTTCCAAAGAAGACATACAAATGGCTATCAGACATATGAAAAAATGTTCATCATCATTAGTCATCAGGGAGATTCAAATCAAAACTGCATTGAGATTCCACCTTACACCAGTTAGAATAGCCAAAATTAACAAGACAGTAAACAACAAGTGTTGGAGAGGATGTGGAGAAAGGGGAGTCCTCTCACACTGTTGGTGGAAATGCAAGTTGGTGCAGCCACTTTGGAAAACAGTGTGGAGATTCCTTAAGAAATTAAAAATAGAGCTTCCCTATGACCCTGCAATTGCACTACTGGGAGTTTTCCCCAAAGATACAGATGTAGTGAAAAGAAGGGCCATCTGTACACCAATGTTCATAGCAGCAATGGCCATAGTTGCCAAACGGTGGAATGAACCAACCGTTCAACGGACAAATGGATAAAGAAGATACGGTCAGGGGTGCCTGGGTGGCTCAGTGGGTTAAAGCCTCTGCCTTCAGCTCAGGTCACGATCCCAGGGTCCTGGGATCGAGCCCCACATCGGGCTCTCTGCTCAAGTGGGGAGGCTGCTTTCTCTGCTCTCCTTCTGCCTGCCTCTCTGCCTACTTATGATATCTGTCTGTCAAATAAATAAATAAAATATTTTTAAAAAAGAAGATATGGTCCATATATACAATGGAGTATTATGCCTCCATCAGAAAGGATGAATACCCAACTTTTGTAGCAACATGGACGGGACTGGAAGAGATTATGCTGAGTGAAATAAGTCAAGCAGAGAGAGTCAAGTATCATACGGTTTCACTTACTTGTGGAGCATAAGGAATAACATGGAGGACACTGGGAGATGGAGAGGAGAAGAGAGTTGGGGGGAATCAGAGGGGGATAGCTGGGGGGAATCAGAGGGGAAGACAAACCATGAGAGACTGTGGGCTCTGAAAAGAAAACTGAGGTTTTGGAGGGGGACTGGGGGGGTTGAGTGAGCCTGGTGGTGGGTATTATGGAGAGTACATATTGCATGGAGCACTGGGTGTGGTGCATAAACAATGAATTTTGAAACACTGAAAAAAATCAAAGAAAATTATAAAAATAAGAAATAAAAACTTTCTGAGTTTCATGTTAATTAACCTATTGAATTTCCCAAAATATTTAATAATTATTAGTATATTAAGTACATGTTTTCCTCAATGATTTACTATAATTTGATTCTTTTCTTTAAATTTGGTCTCCTAAAACTTAAACTTTGGAAAGACGTTCCCCACATTACTGGAGTCTCATATATTCTTGGTTACAACTCTAAGGAAAATTCTCAAAATTAGTTACCTTTGAATTTTTATTTAGTACTTTACCAATAAAATGCATGCTAAAGGTTTCTGCTAGAATCATAAACTCAAGAAAGAATTGACACAATGCACACTAAGATACATACTAAGAAATTACTTATTCTAGTCTTTACCTGGTCTAAGCATTCTCACTTAAGATAAATCTCAAATGTTCAAGAGCTTTTTCTTGCATACCTCCAGTGGGTAAACACTACTGCAGGTTTCCATAGTTAACCTGTTTCCATTGAGAAATTTGGGTTTTGGAAATAAGTGTTCCATTACCAAAACAAGTATTTGCCAAAGAGAAAGCATTACAGTTGAGTATCAGTTTCAATTTTATATTTTTATTGAGACTAAAAATGCCATTATTTGGAAAGAGGGCATTGAGTCTGTAATTAGTACTTTATCAAATGTATGTTATTAGTTTTGTTTGGCTTTTTACTTTTATAGAAATTTTCTTTCAATTATAACCTTTTAACTTGATGCAGCAAAATTCATAGCCACTATAAATTAAAAAGCTGAAGTATCTGTGTTAATATTTTTATACCTCATAAATATTTTAAATTAAAACAGCAAAATTATTTTTCCCTGTGGATCAATATCATGTGAGTGATCTTAATAAAGACAATTTTTTTAAGTCTACAAAATACGGTCAGTCATCTGTTATGGAATGGTTGTGACAATTCAATGACTTGGACTAGTACTGAATATTTAATTTTGTTGAAAACATGCTTGAATTCAATATATTACAGAACAACAAAAATGACATTTCCACAAATTACACTGTATAAAAGATGACCTGAATTCAGTGCACTAGATTTTGCTGAAAGACAATTCTACATGGATCTCTCCAGCTCCCATATATCTTGCAGAGGTATTAAATTTTTTTTCTGAACTATCTTTTCAACTATTTTTGCTGTACAAACATCCTTGAAATACAGGGATAGTGTATTTCTCTGGAGCAAAGGGCAGACATGATTAGTCCCCATTAAGAAAGATTCAGGCTTCCCAAACTCATGGATTCTCCCTGTAATGCAAACCATTACACATGTAGACATAAGTCTGAACACATCTACATTATTCTATGGGACTCAAAGTCAAGTAGAACTGACCCAAAATGCACTAATACTCATGATGCTTGTTGTGATGTGAGTAATAAAATCCTTTCTGCCTAGCAGTCTCAGTCAGCATCCATGAAACTGTGTCAGGCTAACATGTTAGCTTGCGAGTAGGATACAATCTCAGAACTTTCACAATCTTGACAGGTTGGCATTGAGAATATGATGTCGACAGAAATGTTTTTCTAAAAAAGGAAGGATGAGGGCCTCCTGGTCTGGGATACAATATGACTCCCTGGGATCTGGAAGTGCATGTTCTTGCCCTAGTAGTGAGCTAGGAAGAAGTATATCCCATGTCTTAGTGAATGGGAACTGAGGAATTAGTATTTAAAGGCTAAGCAGTGAAAGATCGCATTAAACAAGCTGTTTATATTGTTGTTTACTCTCCTCTGAGGGGAGAGTGAGCAATGAGGGAAGGATATCATCATGTAATGGGGAGGCAAACACCATGGTCCTAGCTAAAAGACCATGATGGCTCCATGGCAACTAAACCACAGTGTCCCAAAGCTAAAACAAATACTGTCTGGAAAGTGGAACTTGCAATTCAATGTAGGGCTTTGGGTAGACAGAAAACATTAGAAAAACATTTTGGTTGAGCCATGAACAATGTGGCATAAAAATGAAAGCAAACTCAAAGACTTGCTTAATCATGCAGTCATTCTTTCCCTCTGTATTCTGTTTCCTTCCTCCCTCTCTAACCTAATTCCAGCTGAAGACTAAACTAGCAGATTAAAGTGCATCTCTTTGGAGCCACAAACTGTGGAAACAAATCATGGCTTCTCACTGAGCCATAGATTCACTATATTAGGTTGACTATGATCCTAAAAAGTTATGCCCAAGTACTAATTCCTGGTATCCATGAATGTATGTTATTTTATTTAGTAAATAAATGTGCAGATGTGACTAAAGATTTTGAGATGAGTTCACCCTGGATTTAGTGTGGCTAAATCCAACAATTTGTGTTATTATATGAGAAAGGAGAGAAAGATTTGAGACATACCAACCCAGAAGGCACCCAAAGAGGAAGACCATGTAAAGAGGAAGAGACTGAAGTGATAAATTTACAAGCCAAGGGACACCAAGGATTGGCTGCAACCACCAGAAGCTATTATTGAGGCATGGAACAGATATTTCCTCAGAGCCTTCATAAGGAACCGATCTTGCTGACATCCTGACTTTGGACTTCCGGCCCCTAGATCCGTGGGAGAATAAGTTTCTGTTGTTTTAAGCCATTAAGTTATAGTAATTTATTAGAGCAGTCCTAGAAAACTACTCACTACTTGCTGCCCATAGTAAGAACCTGTTCTCTGATGAGAATGACTGAAACCAAACTGCTGACTGAAGCTGCACTAAACATTGCTGTACTTAGATCTATCATCTGTCTAGGTGTTGCAATATATCCATCGTCACAAACTGGAACTCTATGCCTCCAATTTTCCATGTTACAGGAGTGATGTTCCAGTTTAATCAGCTAATGCTGTCCATACAACTATGACCCTTGCCATTAATCTGTATAATATCTGACTTTCTGGATCATTTGCAGTCTGAAAAGGGTATGAATTTCTTGCAAAACCATTCAACAATGGTCTGCATGTCCTTTAATGGAACTTCCACAGTACCTAATATATTAAGAATCTGGTATTGTTGAGTACTGGAACAGTTTCCTCAAATATCACTCAGAAAGATTTCTGACTTATCGCCATTATCTCTTTCTGGTCTTGATAATACATTTTGGTCATATAAATGCAGTTGTCCCCAGAAAGGATTCATCTCCTCTTATTCCTAGCAGGGTTCATAGGGCAATGAAAGAAGTAACAAAAGAAAGAAGTAACAAGTTATGTACACTGTTTGCCAAATCCCCCACAAAGACTTATGTAAGGTACATAATAGGTCTCTATTAGTTTTAGGAAAGTTCCCTCATCTCTCTGTAGAGAGCCATCTCTACAGTCTTCCTCATGAACTAAAATAAACAATCTGGATTTTTTTTTCCCGCCCTCTTTCCTGTGGTAGGCAGAATTATAGGCTGACTTCTACTTTATGCCCTCCCCTACTAGTGTTATCATTGACTTTCCTCTTCTTGAGTGAAATGGGTTTTGAAACTAGCTTCTAAACAATAGTATATGGCAAAGTGATGAGATGACTCTGATTTGATTAGGTTACAATATATGGGAGTGGTAATGGGCTATGACTCCTGTGATTATGCTAATAGATATATTAAGACTCTGTTTTGGTAGCATGAGCAGAGAAAATCCCTTTGTTGGCTTAAAGAAGCAAGCTGCTAAGTGAGATGGCCCACAGAGAGAGCCATATGGCAAGGAACTGCTCTTAGCCAACAGTCATCAAACAAACAAACAAAAAAAACCAAGATGGAGAAGGAGGAGGAGAGGAGGAGGAGGAGGAGGAGGACTTCAGTTATACAGAGTTATACAGCCACAATAAATGAATTCTACCAGCAACAAATACAGGCTTGAAAGTGGATCTTTCCCCAGTGAAGCCTCTGATGTGAAGACAGATCTAGATAGCACCTAAATTACCTCTTATCAAGACCGTGAAGCAGAGAACCCAGATAAGCTCTGCTCACAATGCTCACATAAAGAAACTATGATATAAGTGTGTGATGGTTGATATGCTAGGTTTGTGGTGATTTGTTATGCTACAATAGAAAAGTAATATAACATGGCTTAATCATCCCATTGGAAATCATCATATCCCATGGCAAATACCACCTGGTTATTGGAATGGACAAGGACAGGTTGATCTAACTTCCCTTAGAAAATACCTCAAGAACAAAGGGTAAGTTCAGTTACCCATACCGAACTGGGACTTTAAAGACTTACGAGTAGCAAGGAAGGTGCACCATCAACAACGGAGGCATTGGAGGCAACTGTGACTTTGCTAATGTAGGTCCATTTAGAGGACCCCAACAATTCTAAATCACAATTCCTTTCCAGGGGCAAAATGTTCATCCTTGGGACTATATTTCTTATGTGTCAGCCAGGCATTAATTTGCCTCCTTTCCCAAAATAGTGATGTGCACTTCAACAGTAGTCATAACAGACTTGCAATTCCTTAAGGAGACACCACCTGTAGATCATGTAGCCCTCAGACACTGAGAAATCTCATCTAAATTATGCAGCTCTGGGCTACTTAGATAATTTCTGGGGGAGGGAGTACAAACTTCTTATCATATACATAGAGCAGGGAATTGTCTTTATAGTGGGAATTATACAATTAGAAAAGGTGTAATGAAATGTGTCTATAACTTTATCTAAAGAGATCAATAATCTCAGCCATGGGAGCTATTCAACTCAGACTCAGTTCACTAACCAGGACAGTTGTGGATGACAGAATTACCTTAGTTGTCCCCTTTGTGAAACAAGTATATATATTTTCTGATACATCTTGCTCTAGCTGGATGAATACTTTCACCAAGAGGACAGGTCAATATAGAAATGACAATTAGATGGAGAAAGCCAGCTAGTATCTTAAGTTAGACCCTGATAGTTTATGGAATTTCTTGACAGTTTTGGTCTGAGACACTTGAAGGCATGGTTGAAACAAATAATGCAGGTTGGTCCCACCATGCAGCTTGAAGTCCCATTGGTGTAAACTTAATTAAATTGCTGAATAAGACAACTGAATGGATTAGGTCCCAGTCTCTGACCATCAGGTTAATTAAAGAGCCTGATAAAGTGGTTTAGTCATTAAAAAAAAATTACAATCCCAGGACAGTACAGAAACAAGGGGTAGATATCGCTGGGAGACTTTTCTCAAAAGATCATATATTTCTATACATCTAGCAAACAGAAACATGTATAAAGATGCTTGTATAGCAAACAATCTTGGGATATAAAGAGTGCATCTCCTTTCAGAGCAAACAGGCATGCTTATTGTTCTTTGTAAATTATTTGGTTTTTCTAAACTCAGGGTTTCTGCCCTATAACGTAATCTATAATGTAACCTAACATAACCTGAGTGCAGGCATATATTAGGGTACCTCTCTACCCTAATGGCTGACGAGGACTTCAAATGCCAGAGGAACCAATGCAAATATGGTGTTCACACTTCTTGCTGTTATGTGAGAAACAGTCCTATGCTCTCATCTAGAAGTCCTGCAGGGACCTTCTGAGAGCATACTTAAAAAAATGTGGCAGGCAAACTATTTAAGTTATAAATAGGGTAAAATCAAATCTTTTATTGTTCTCTCTCTCTTTTCTAAGATTTTATTTATTTATTTGACAGAGAGAGAAGCGCAAACACAAGCTGGAGACCAGCAGGCAGAGGGAGAGGGACAAGCAGACTCCCCATTGAGCAGGGAGCCCAATACAGGACTCAATCCCAGGACTCTGGGATCATGACCTGAGCCAAAGGAAGATGCTTAACCAACTGAGCCACTCAGGCATCCCTTATTGTTCGTAACAGATTTTCAAATACCTTATTTATTGCACAAATTTAGAAGGCTTATATTCAGGGAAGAATTTTCATATCCAATTTTAAAATCCATTAACTTAACTAAAAAAATAGAAAAATGACATTGCTTGCATTTGTATTTTATCAGGAATAAAATATTCCTTTAGCTATGTACTTAATCACTATTGTTTGAGATTTTTTTCCCTCAGTGATGGATCTTATTTAATTATAAGACTTCCAACAACTAACAATTGTCCATTAATTTCTCCATTTACATATAAGAGTATTGCCAAATATTATCTGAACAATGGGCAAAGAATAAAAATTGTTTATAGTGTACAAATTAAAGTGTAAAATATTTCTTGAGACACCATGCTTTAAGTAGGGATTAAGATTAACATTTTTGAGGGGTGCCTGGGTGGCTCAGCGTCCAACTCTTACTTTCCTCTCTATCTTGGGGTCGTGAGATGGAGCCCTGAGTGGGGCTCCACACTCAGAGGGGAGTCTGCTGGAGATTCTCCCTATCCCTCTCTCTCTGCCCCTGCCTCCACTCACAGCCCCCTCTAAAATAAATTAATCTTAAAAAAAAAGATTAACAATTTTGAAAATATGTGTAGATCTATGCCTGTAGTTTTTAGAAGATCACAAAATTCATGCCTTTTGCAACTTAATATTTTCTCTATAATATGATCTATCAGAACATTCACATGTACATCATCCATTTTATTAACTACATAATGTTATGGTGTATAGATATATTGTAATCCATTTAACCATTCTCTTACGTTGAATAATTTGGGGATCTTCAGGTACTTGTTTTTTGACTAATATGAACAATACTGAAATGAACATCCTCATTTCTTATGGTCTCTAGAATAAATTACTAAAACTAAAATTGCAAGACTAACATATAAATTTGTTCTAATGTTTTTAAAATTCACGTTAACTTATTTCATGTCTAAATTCCCTTCCTTAATTTACAAGAAGTTGAATAGCTATAACTAGGGTACCTTTCTGTCATCAGTAGACTGAGCCATGAAAATTCACCAATACTTGTAAAAATGCACCAAAAACTGAACTCAAGTAAATGAAGCTTATCTTTAGAATTAGAAACGAATTGATTTCAATAATTATATATAATAATTATTAATGAGATGACATAAACCTTATGATACTAATTCTTCTCAAAATTCATCTATAATCCAATGAAATCTTAAGCAAGAGAAACCAAGAATCTTAAAGCAAAATTGGCTATTTCACAAAATCTCATTTTATAAAGGGTATTAAATAGAGTTAAGGAGGAAATATGGAAACAGAATTACTGTTGTCTTCACAATCTTATAAACAACAGAGAAAGTGTTTATGATTAAGAATGGCAGTTGACCTGTACCCCTGAGGCAAATAATACATGTTTAAAAAAAAAAAAAAGAATGGCAGTTAACATGTTGTGCTCTACTTTATTTCCTAAACTTAGAGGATAAACAAACCAGTTTTTACTAAAGATCTACAGGGAGTCATTCCCTTTGTAGGGAACTTTATAAATATTACATTGGGCCACTTATTAGGTCAAATGAACTTACTGAGTTAACCACACCCAAGATTCTATTTATTTTCTATTACTATCTTTCAAAGACCAAAAAGAAAAAAGAATTACTATTGGTTCTTTAAACTATCTTTTTTTTCCCCCCTGAAATCTCAATCTTGCACCAATTCCTGTTTTTATACCAAATGCTGACTCAGTGTCTATTATATCTCACTATTTATATTTGTGAATACAACTTAATGCTTTGACAACTGGCTGGATATTTCTCTGTTGAGTTATAGTTGACCCTCAACAACACAGGTTTGAACTATTCAGGTCCACTCATATACAGACTCTTTTTGATAAATATAGTACAGTACTGAAAATGTACTTCCCTCTCTTAAAATTTTCTTAATAACACTTTCTTTTCTCTGGCTTAGTTTATTCTAAGAATACAGTATGTAGGGATGCCCAGGTGGCTCAGCTGGTTGAGCGTCTGCCTTTGGCTCAGGGTCATGATCCCAGCATCCTGGGATCAAGTCCCACATCCGGCTCCTTGGTCGGCATGGAGCCTGCTTCTCCCTCTGCCTCTGCCTGCCACTCTGTCCGCCTGTGCTTGCTCTCTCGCTCTCTCTCTGACAAATAAATAAAATCTTAAAAAAAAAAAAAGAATACATATGTAATACATATAACATGCAAAATACATATTAATCTACAATTACCAGTAAGGATTCTAGTCAACTATTGGTAGTTACGTTTTGAGGGAGTCAAAATTATCTGTGGATTTTTGACTGTGCAGGCATGTCAGCATCTTTAATCCCCATGTTTTTCAAGGGCCAACTATAATACCATTTAAAAAATCTAATATGTGTAGCTATACTTGAGATTAGATTTGATCTAAATAATATCTTCTTACTTAGATATTCTTTATCTTATTTATTTTCGAGATATTTTCTTATTTAGATATTCATGAGACCAATTTATAAATCTGATATACTCTCAAGTAATACAGTGTTTATTTAATGCATCAAGAATATTGCAATAGATGGGGGCGCCTGGGTGGCTCAGTGGGTTAAGCCGCTGCCTTCAGCTCAGGTCATGATCTCGGGCTCCTGGGATCGAGTCCCGCATCGGGCTCCCTGCTCGGCAGGGGCCTGCTTCCCTCTCTCTCTCTCTCTCTGCCTGCCTCTCTATCTACTTGTGATCTCTCTCTGTCAAATAAATAAAATATAAAAAAAAAAGAATATTGCAATAGATGGATTTAGTGGACCAATGACCTTACTTTCTGCCATATAAGTAATATTATAAGGAATAGTCTAAAATTTTCCCAAAATGATACATTTCAATAGGCACATTGATAGACTCTAAGTATAACCTATGTAAATGCTGAATTCCTAGTATTAGCAAAATCTTACACTGGCTAGGGATTAATTAGGTGACTTCTAAAAAATACCAGGTGAAAATAGTTTTTCAAATACTATGATATTTTATATGTATTTTTAAGACTTACAGCTAATAGGAAAATTTACTGACCTATGTATTTATATCTCTTCTAGATAAACAAAAGAGGAAATGAAAATACCTTGCTGGAATTCAACTTATATAGATTTTCATCTCACATCCAGCATTTATAGAACTTACTATCTTATTGTCTCTGTCACCTCCCATTAATGGCGTCAGTCTATGTCAACACTATACATCACATAGTGATGTATACACAGGGATGTAATGCAGCGGTGGAAGGGAAAAGAAGATCCTATTTGTAGTGGCATTATATATCCACTTTGAATAGAGATACTGTCTGATCAAGATCCAAGAAAACATGAAGAGAAAAATGGAACAGGCCTCCATCAATATTCAATATTGCCTTTCAAAATGATTCAGAAATGTGGCAAAACTTGATATGGGTGGATTTCTGTCACATTAAATAACAGATGTTCTGGGACTTCCTTCACTACAGCAATCTTCATCCTCATGTCTAAATGCATTCAACGTTATATCAGACGTATTTAATGACCTGTTGCTCAAGTTTTCCTTTAGTAATTATATCATCTAGGTAATATAAGTAGAAGTGAAATTAAATTAAAGGTATTTTTTTTCCTTCATTATCTTGAACATTGAGATCAAGCCTTTTTTTTTTAATGAAGACATATTCAAGATATAAGGTTGTTATAGAGAGAAAACAAAGATCAATGATAGTTTGAGTACACAAACAGCCTCAAATTTTCTAACTATGGAAAGTAATTAAAATGCTATTGGCATTTTCATGTCATATATAATTGTTTTGTTTGGTCAAAAGCATTAGTTGAAATTAGCTTGTCTACGCACTCTGGCCCCAAATTATAATTTGTCTAAAAGTTGTGTGATACAAACTATGTTTTAGATTATTATGTTTTTGTTTTGTTTTGCTTTTGCTTTTCTATTAAGGAAGGGTCATAGATTCTTTCCAAAGAAATTAATAAAAGGAAACTACATCTCAGTAATATTGAGATGTTTTTAGAACAAAAATGGATTATTTCGTTAGCACTCAAATTAAGTTCTGAATCTATACCTCCTCATCTCATGTTATTTTGGGGAAAAAATAAACTAAGGTTTATCTTCAATTAAACTGGTGACTGAAATAAAACTTTTTGGTATTTTAATGGACGCTGGCATAAAATACTGGCAAAATCCTCATTTGGGTCTACTTTGAGGAATGGTTGGAAACAGTGTTCAAAATATAACATGAAAATATCTTGTATAAGTTCTAAAATGTGTTAATTGTCCTACCAGAATTTCATTTGCCATAGGAACTATGCCCTTTTTATTTAAGTAACTGCCTGACAACAGTAGAATGTGCATGAAGAATGCAGTCTGTAGAGGTGCTTTATCATAACTAAAATGCTCAACTTTTAAGACTACCTTTAGAAAACAGAAGTAGAATACTTATATCTAGACTATTTGAAATGTAATAAATAATACTTCTTCACTAACTGAATTACTATTTCTTAAATATCAGGAGAAATTTGACACCTTTTTATAAGATAAAAGGCAGTTTTTGTTTGTTTTAAACATAGTCAGGAAATAAGTACAATAATCCATCTATGTATTTTTGGCATTTTCATACTAGTTGAGTGTTAGAATTTTTCATTTATTTTGCACTTTTCTTTACAAGGTATTCCTTTTATTTAGACAAAAACTGAAAAAAATTTCCAGTGTTTGTTAAAGTAGCAGAAAAATAGTGATAAAAAAGAACTGATCCTGAGAAATGAGTTGTCCTTTATTTTCTTATATTTCAGTGTCTTTTCCAAGATGCAGTATTTAAATTACAAAATTTTGGGGTCTTTGAATATAAATATTCAGTTAGACAGTGACATTTAAATCATTTTTAATAACTACTTATCAGATGAAAGTTTTCTGATTTACCTTTAGAGCTTTATTTTAATACTGAAGTGATTTGGGATCATGACAAAGTTAACTTTAAGATAATTTTAGATGATAAAATTCTGACCAAGTTTGCCATGTGTTTATGCATTTTAACTTTTTATACACATATATACAAAAAAACTATAAAGTCAATTCTGGAAAATGGATGTAAAAATGCTAAATTGATTAAAATATATCCTGCGTTTTGGTGATGTTGACAGAAATGTCTAATCATTTGTGCATAATTCGAATTAGAGTGCCTACCTATATGTGTTTCTAGGGTAAAAAAAATTTTCATCTAAATCTTAAAAATATTCATGTGGGTATTGAAAGATAAAAAAAAGATATATTCGCTTCAAAAAGTGGGGCAATAGGGACACTATCTCAAAAAAGTGGAATGTCTGTGCAATTAATAAAGGTAAACTGAGAATATAAGGAACCTCCATACTGTTTTCCAGAGTGGCTGTACCAGTTTCTGTTCCTACTAACAATGTAAGAGGGCTCCTGTTTCTCTGCTTCCTTGCCAACATCTGTTGTTTGCTGAGTTGTTACTTTTAGCCAGTCTGACAGAGTGAGGTGGTATCTTATTGTGGTTTCGATGCAATGAGCACTGGGTTTTATATATAACTGATGAATCACTAAATTCTATCCCTGAAACTAATACAAATCAATCACTGAACTGATGTGTACCTGCTAGGGGAAGGGGCTATCTGTGGGGTTTTATTTCCTATTTTAATTAAACAATATGAAAACGATTTTTGAACTATTAAAAAAAAAAAAACCTCTGTGTTTAAAAAAAAGTAAACTGAGCATATGAGAGAGTATGTCATAGCAAAAGAACAAAGAAAATTGTAAGAACTCCTAAGGAATATTAAAAAAAATATATTAGTGTCATGGCAATGTTTAGAAAGTATACTTACTTTTACAAGTATCTTCTACAGTGCACACATGAACTATATACATAAAAGTACGCAGTTAAACTTTTTTTTTTTTTAAAGATTTATTTGAGAGAGAGAGAGAGAGAGGGAGTAAGCAGGGGGAAGGGGCAGAGGGATAGGGAGAGAGAGTCTTGAGCAGACTGCCCACCATGCAGGGCTCTCACAACCCTGAGATTATGACCTGAGCCAAAACCAAGAGCCAAGTGCTTAAACAACTGAGCCATCCAGGCGCCCCCCACCCCCCCACAAGTTAAATGTTTATATACAATATAGGTTTTTTTTTCCAGTTTCATTGAGGTATTACTGACATATACCTTTGTGTGAATTTTAAGGTACAACATGATGATTCGATACACACATATATATTGTGAAATGATAACCACTATAGAGTTACTTAACACCTCCATTACCTGACATAATTACCTTTTGTGTGTGTATATGGTGAGAACATACAGCACTATACTCTTGTCAGCTTTCAAGTATATATCATAGTATTATTAACTATGGCTACTAAAGCTGTATATTGTATCTTCAGAACTTACTCATAACTGAAAGCTTGTATCCTTTGGTCAGTATCTCATCATTTATGCCATCTTCCAGCCCCTGGCAAGACCATTCTAATTCCTTGTCTCTATGAATTCAGCTTTTTAATTTTCCATACAAGTGAAATTATATAGTATTTATCTTTCCTCTGTCTCACTTTATTTCATTTAGCATAATGTACTCAAAGACCATCCAAATGGCGGATTTCCTTCTTTCTTTTGGCTCAATAATATTCCATTATAAACACATCTTTATCTTAGCTATTGTGAATGATGCCACAATGAATATGAATGTGCAAACATCTCTTTAAGACCCTGATTTCATTTCCTTTACATATATACCCAGAAGTAGGACGGTTAGATCGTATGATAATTCTATTTTTACTTTTTAGAAACCTCCATACTATTTTCCATAGTAGCTGTACCAATTTATAATCTCACAACAGTGCATAAAGATTCTGTTTTCTCCACATCCTTGCCACCACTTGTGATCTCTTGTCTTTCTGATGATAGCCACTTTGAAGGATGTGAGGTGGCATCTCATTGTGGTTTTGAGTTGCATTTTCCTAATAATTAGTGGTGCTGAATGACTTTTCATGTACCTGTTGGCAACTGGTATGTCTTCTTTGGAAAAAAAATGTCTGTTTGGGTCATCAAGACCATCTTCTAGTCAGATTATTTGTCTTTTTGGAATTGAGATGTTTCTTACATTTTGGATATTAACCTTTTAAAAGACAGATGGTTTGCAAGTATCTGTAGTGGCCTCTTCGTTTGTTGATTATTTCTTTTGCTATATCAAGTTTTTCAGTTTGATTTGTTCCCAAATTTATTTTTTCTTTTGGTGCTAGTGTTTTTGGTGTCATATCACCCAAATTTCTGTCAGAACCAATTCTATATATCCTAGGAATTTTGCTGTTTCAGGCCTTATGTTATTAAGCCTTTAATCAATGTCAAGATAGTTTTTGTGAGTGATAGAAGATAGTGATCCATTTTATTCTTATGTATATGATTATCCAGTTTTTCCCACACCATTTATTGAAGAGACTATCCTTTCCTCATTGAATACTCTTGGTTCACTCGCCAAATATTAGTTAACTATAGATGTGGGAGTTTATTTCTGGATTCTAAATTCTGTTCCACTGATCTATGTGTCTATTTCTATGCCAGTATCATTCTGCTTTGATTAATATAGCTTTGTCATATAGTCTGAAATGAGGAAGTGTGATGCCTCCAGCTTTGTTCCTGTTTTTCAGAATTACTTTGGCTATTCAGTTCCATACACGTTTTAAGATTCCATATATGTTTTAAGATTTTGTTCTATTTCTGTGAGGAAATATCACTGAAACTCTCATAGAGATTACACTGAATCTGTAGATTGCTTTGGGTGGTATGAACATTTAAAAATATTAATTATTCGGGGCGCCTGAGTGGCTCAGTGGATTAAGCCGCTGCCTTCGGCTCAGGTCATGATCTCAGGGTCCTGGGATTGAGCCTCGCATTGGGCTCTCTGCTCCGCAGGGAGCCTGCTTCCTCCTCTCTCTCTCTGTCTGCCTCTCTGCCTATTTGTGATCTCTGTCTGTCAAATAAATAAATAAAATCTTTAAAAAAAATATTAATTATTCTACAGTTTCTTTCATCAAAGTCTTATACTTTTCAGTATACAGATCCTTCACTATTTTGGTTAAATTTATTCTGAAGTATTTTATTGCTTTTGATGCTATTGTAATTTGGACTGTTTTCTTTTTCAGATATTTCAATGTCAGTATATGGAAACACAACAGATTTGTGTTGAATTTTGTGTCCTAAAAATTTACTGAATTAACTTAATAGCTTTAACAGTTTTTGGTGGAGTCTTTAAAGGTTTTCTATATAAAAGATCGTATCATCTGCAAAGATCTTAATTTAGTATATGTGACCAATAAAAGATAAAATCATACTAACCCAAACTAACAAAATGAAGCAAAGAAAATTTTGTATATTCTGAAGTCAGTAGGTGTGCTAACCATTTCATTTCTCCTCTTCTTAATTCTGTTTTATTAGCTGAACTTCAGCTAAAATTTTGGAGAACTTAAGCATTAATTGTTGAGAAACTAGTAAAGCCAATGTTAAAAACATAAAAGTTCATTTGTTGATGGAAATATATCCCTTGCTTCTACAATTTTAAAGGAAATGTGGCATATCTCTTTCACTACACACAGAAAGTGTTCTGAATGTTCTGAACATGATGATTCACTTTTAGTTTGAGGCTGTGAAGAGTCTGAGAATGCAGTATCACTTTAATTTTAAATTTCACCCCATTTTCTGCAGTCTATGTCCAATGGTCTACCAGATACATTGTTATATGTCTACTCTATTTCTTTTGGTCTCAGTTTATTTTTCCACTTCTTTCTTTCTTCTGCCACTGTTCCTTCTAGTTGAGAATTTGACCATTTATAAATTCCTTGGCTAATTAATGAATTTCCTCAATATTTTTCACTTGGTTGTTTAAATACTGAAGAAGAACTCAGGTAGTAGGTACACCTTCAAGAAGTGAATGTTAAGCCTCTATTAGATTCAGATCCAAAGAATGTAAGTAATGTTAATCTCTGTAAAGTCTCTAAGGAAACTGATACCACACTGGTACCTCATGCTGAGTGCCTGACTTGCATAGTTATTAAAAACAAATAAAAGCCATCAAAAGAGAAGCATATGTGCCAAACATTGATTTTTATAGGACAACCTTAAGTTGAATGTGCTTTCCATTATTTTGAGCTCCCATATACAAACCCAGTTTTTATACAAACCCATATACATATTCATATATATGTATATGTATATCCCATATACAAACCCAGTTTGTATAATTTCTCTATTTGACTATAGTTACTAACAACTTGTCTTAGTACCTTTAGTGGACTGCAAGTTTCTTGATGGAGGAGAAAGTAGCACTGTATTATTTGTTCTTCTCATCTTTTAAAGTTGGCCTGAGGGAGAGAACAGTATGCTTTGCTTTATTCTGGAGGGAAGTGATCTGCTTGTCCATCTTTGTCCAGTTATCTGATTTGAAGGAAAACATGACAGAATTGATGTTCTTCATGCATTTTAAGTGCTTAAAATCAAGTGCTTTAAGTGCTTAAAATCAAGTGTATTTAAAGTATAAAGCTTTGGGAGCGCCTGTGTGGCTTAGTTGTTAAGTGTCTGCCTTTGGCTCAGGTCATGATCCCAGGATCCTGGGATCAAGCCAGACATCAGGCTCTCTGGTCGGCAGGAAGCCTGCTTCTACCTCTCCCACTCCCCCTGCTTGTGTTTCTCTCTCCTTTGTCTCTCTTTGTCAAATAAATAAATCAAATGTTTTTAAAAAATAAAGTGTAAAGTTTTTAGGTAGTTTACCCAGGTTTTAATAGTTAACATCTGGAAATGGTGATGTCTATCTTAACATTTTCAACTGTGGTTCTCAAATGACCTCAACAGATACCTATAGGGATACTCACAGATGGCGTGCATGAATCTGCATTTTCCACAAGTTCTTCTGGGTTATACCAATGCATACTAAATTTTGAGAATCAAGGATGGCCTCTGAGAGAGTGACTACAAAAGAATAACACAGGTTTTCTGGGATCGGGACAATTGAACTGGTTTTGAGAACATATGCTCTGAACTCAGTGCTGCTCAAAAACCTGGCCATGTTTGTTGGGAGGTTTTTGATTAGTGATTCTGTTTCATTGCTGGTAATCAGTCTAATCAAATTTTCTACTTCTTCCTACTTTTGTTTTAGTAGGTTATATGTTTCTAGACATTTGTCCATTCCTTCTAGGTTGTACAATCTGTTGGCATTTAAGTTTTTGTAATATTCCCTTACAATTATTTGTATTCCTGTGATGTTGGTTATTTCTCCTCTTTCCTTTGTACTTTTGTTTTTTGGATCCTCTTTCTCTCTCCCTCTTTCCCTCTCTCTCTATTTCTTTTTTTTCATGAGTCTGGCTAGAGGTTGATCAATTTTGTCATTCTTTTCAAATAATGAGCTCTGACTTTCATTGATCTATTTTTTAATTTTTATTTTTATATCATTGATTTTGCTCTTATCATTACTATTTCCTTCATTCTGTTGGTTTTAGCTTTTGATTATTCTTCTTTTTCTAGTTTCTTTAAATGTAAGTTAAGTTATTTATTTGAGATTTTTTCTTGCTCCTTGAGGTAGGTCTGTGTTGCTATATATTTTCCTCTCAGAACTGCTTTTGCTGCATCCCAAAGATTTTGGACCTTTGTGTTTACATTTTCATTTGTTTCCATATAATTTATGATTTCCTCTTTGTTTTTTGGCTTGGTGCATTGTTTGGTACCATGTTATTTTACCTCCACGTATTTCCACTTTTTTCAGACTTTTTATTGTGGTTGATTCTAGTTTCATAGCATTGTGGTCAGAAAAGATGCATGGCATGTCTTTGATCTTTTTGAATTTGTCTAGACTTGTTTTATAATCTAATATGTAATCTATTCTGAAGGATGTTCCATTTGCACTTGAAAAGAATGTGTCCCTGCAGTTTTAGGATGTAATGTTCTGAATTTATCTGTTAAATTCATCAGATCCAGTGTGTCATTCAAAGCCATTGTGTCCTTGTTGATGTTCTGTTTAGATGATCTATCCCTTGATGTAACTGGGGTATTAAAGTCCCCAACTACTATTGAATTACTATCAATTATTCCTTTATGTTTGTTTTTAACTGTTTTATGTATTTGGGCACTCCCATAAATATTACAATTGTTGTATCTTCATGTTTGATTGTCCTTTTTATTACTATACAATGTCTTTCTTTGTCTTTTGTTACAGCTTTTGTTTTAAAGTCTACTTGTTCTGATGTAAATATTGCTGTCTTGGCTTTCTTTTGACATCATTTGCATGATAAATATTTCTCCATCCCCTCACTTTCAATCTGCAAGTGTCTTAGATCTGAAATAAGTCTCTTGTAATAGATTGATCTTGTTTTTATCCACTCTGTCACCCTCTTTTGATTGGAGAACCTAGTTCATTTACATTCAAAGTAATTACTGATAGATCTGTATTTATTCCCATTTTATTGCTTGTTTTGTTGTTGTTGTTGTAGGTTTTCTCTGATCTTTTCTTCTCTTGCTCTCTTTCATGATTCGTTGGCTTTCTTCAGTGATATACTTGGATTCCTTTCTCTTTATTCTTTGCATATTTATTACTGGTTTTTGATGTGTAGTTACCATTAGGTTTACATGCAACATCTTCTGCAGATAGCAGTCTATATTAAGTTGATGGTCACTGAAGTTTGAATTCATTCTTTACTCCTCTCCTCTCCATGTTTTAGGTATATAGTATCATACTTTACATTTTTTTATTTTGTGACTCCCTTCTTGATATTTATAGATACACGTAATTTTACTGCTTTAGTGCCTCCTACTTCCCTTACTCTTGCTTATTGTCTTTCTGTTTCACTCAGAGTCCCCTTTAATATTTCCTACAGAGCTGGTTTAGTAGTCCTGAACTCCTTTAATTGTAGTTTGTCTGGGAAACTCTTCATCTTTCCTTCTATTGTGAATGATAGTCTTTCCGTTTCACTCAGAGTCCCCTTTAATATTTCCTACAGAGCTGGTTTAGTGGTCCTGAATTCCTTTAATTGTAGTTTGTCTGGGAAGCTCTTCATCTTTCCTTCTATTGTGAATGATAGTCTTACTGGATATTCTTGGCTGTAGATTTTTCTCTTCCAGCACTCTGACTTGACCATGCCACTCCCTCTGGCCTACAAAATTTCTGCTTGGGGAAAAAAAAAAAAAAAGAACAAAAAAATCCATTGCTAACCTTATGGGGTTTCCCTTATATGTGACTGTCTTCTTTTCTTTCGTGGCTTTAATTTTTTTTTTTTTTTAAATCTCTACCTTTTGCTATTTTAATTACTATGTGTTTTGGTATGGACCTCCTTGGATTGATTTTTTGAGGGGATCTCTGTGCCTTCTGGATCTGCATATCCGTGTCCTTCCCCAGAATAAGAAAGTTTTCCACTGTTATTTCTTCAAATAAGTTTGCTTCCCCCTTTTCTCTCTCTTCTTCTTCTGGGATCCCTATGATATGAATGTTATTACACTTGATGGGGTCACTGAGTTCCCTAAGGCCATACATAAGTTTTTCCTTCTCATTTACTCAGCTTGGTCACTTTACATTATGCTGTCCTCCAGGTCATTAATTCATTCTTCTCCTTCCTCTAGCCTACATTATATTCCAACAAATTTATTTTTAACTTCATTTATTGTGTTCTTCATCTCTGACTGGTTCTATTCTCATTTGAAGTTATAAAATAAAGTGAAGTGTATTAAATGGCTTCACTGAGTGGTTCCAGGGTTGAAGTAATTTCAGTCAGTGCTTGACTCAAGTGGAAACTGAACCAATATTTTTCTCCCAAAATTATACATTAACAATAGAAAAGATAAAACCCATATGATCATTTCAATAGATACAGAAAAGGCATTTCACAAAGTACAAAATTTATTCATGATAAAAAAAAAAACAACACTCAACAAGGTAGGTCTAGAAGTAGCATATCTCAACATAATAAAGACTTTACATGGAGAACCCATAGTGAACATCATACTCAATGAGAAAAAACTGAGAGCTTTTCCACTAAGGTCAAGAACAAGACATGGATGTCCACTCTCACCATTTTTATTCAACATAGAGCTGGAATTCCTAGTCAAAGGAATTAGACAACATAGAGAAATAAAAGACACATAAATTGCTAAGAAACAAATGAAACTCACTATTTGCAGATGACATGATGGTCTATATAGAAAACCCTAAAGATTCTACCAAAACACTACTCGAACTCATAAATGAATTCAGTAGTCACAGGCTATGAAATCAATGTGTAGAAATCTGTTGCATTCCTGTACACTAAGAGGAGCAGAAAATGAAACTAAGAAAACAACCACATTTACAGTTACACCAAAACCAACAAAATATCTAAAAATAAACTTAACCAGAGAAGTGAAAGACCTATTCTAAAAGTATAAAACACCGATGAAATTCAAGATGACACCAAGAAATGGGAAGACAATTGTTAAAAAGTCTATGCTGCCCAAAGCAATCTACAAATTTAATGCAATCCCTATCAAAATACCAATAGTATTTTTCACAGAATTAGAACAAATAATTCTAAAGTTTGTTTGGAACCTAAAAAGACCCTGAGTAGCCAAAATAATCTTGAATAAGAAAGACAAAACTGGAGCCACCAAAATTCAAGACATCAAGTTATATTACAAAGCTGTAGTAATCAAAATACCAGCATAAAAAATGACACATAGATCAACAGAACAGAATAGAAAAACCTGAAATAAACCCAGAATTATAGGGGCAATTAATCTTCTACAAAGCAGGAAAGTATATTTAATGGGACAAAGACCATCTCTTCAACAAAGGGTGTTGGGAAAACTGGACAACTACATGCAAAAGAGTGAAACTGGACCACTTTCTTACACCATATGCAAAAATAAATTCAAAATAGATTAAAGACCTAAATGTAAGATTGAAACCATAAAAATCCTAGAAAAAAGCACTGGTAGTAATTTTTCTGACATTTGTCATAGCAACATTTTTTAAAGCTGTATCTTCTGAGGCAAGGGAAATAGAAGGAAAAAAAGCTATTGGGATTACATCGAAATAAAAAGCTTGGATGTGGCAAGCAAAATGATCAACAAAACTAAAAGGCAACATACTGAAGGGACAAGATATTTGCAAATGACATAGTTGATAAAGGGTTAGTATCCAAATATATAAAGAACTGATAGAACTCAACACCTTAAAATCAAATAACCCAATTAAAGAATGGACAAAAGACAAGAACAGACATTTCTCCGAAGAAGACATACAGATGGCCAAGATACACATGAAAAGATGTTCAATGTCACTCATCATCAGGGAAATGCAAATCTAAACTAAAGTGGAAAAAAAAAAAAAAAAAACAACTGATGAGAGAACACTTCACACCTGCCAGAATTGCTAAAATAAAAAACATAAGAAACAAGTGTTGGTGAAGATGTGAGAAAAAGGAGCTCTCATGCACTTTTGGTGGGAATGCAAACTGGTGCAGCCACTGTGAAAAAACAGTATGGAGTTAAAGAATAAATGAAACAAGATGGGATTGGGAGGGAGACAAACCATAAATGACTCTTAATCTCACAAAACAAACTGGGGGTTGCTGGGGGGGAGGTGGGATTGGGAGAGGGGGAGGGGGCTATGGACATTGGGGAGGGTATGTGCTATCGTGAGTGCTGTGAAGTGTGTAAACCTGGCGATTCACAGACCTGTACCCCTGGAGATAAAAATACATTATATGTTTATTAAAAAAAAAAAATTGGAAGGGGAAGCGAACCATAAGAGACTATGGATTCTGAAAAACAACCTGAGGGTTTTGAAGGGTCAGGGGTGGAAGGTTGGGGGAACAGGTGGTGGGTAATAGGGAGGGCACGTTTTGCATGGAGCACTGCGTGTTGTGCAAAAACAATGAATACTGTTACGCTGAAAAAATAAATAAAATGGAAAAGAAAAAAAAATTAACTCCTCAAACAGTTAAAAATAGAACTACCTTAGGACTCAGTAATCACACTACCGGGATTGGTCCCAAAATACAAAAACTCTAATTCAAAGGGATGTATGCATCTCTATGTTTATTGCGGCATTATTTACAATAGCCAAATTATGGAAGCAGCCCAAATATCTATCAACAGATGAGTGAATATAGAATATAAGGTATATATATTTATATCTATATATACAGAGAGTAGAATATATATAGATGGATATGCAGATATGTACACATGCATATACAGAATGGATGTACACACACACACACACGCACAATTGGTATTATTCAGCATAAAAAATGAAACCCTGTCATTTGCAACAACATGGACAGAACATATATAGGATTCACTCATATGTGGAATTTAAGAGAAAAAGCAAATAAACAAAGAAAAAATAAAAGAGAGTGACAAATGAAGAAAAAGATTCTTAACTAAAGAGAACAAACTGATGGCTACCCTAGAAGAGGTAAGTATGGGGATGAGTGAAAGAGGTGATGGGATTTAAAGAGTGCACTTGTTATGACAAGCACTGGGTGATGTAAGGAACTGTTGAATCACTATATTGTACATGTGAGACTAATATAACACTATAGGTTAACTATACTGGAATTTAAAAAGCAAGCAAACAAACAAAAACATGAAAAACCTGGCTATGTGGAGCTATCACTAGTCTACAAAATCCAGTGAGTTAATGCAAGACTGCTCAGACAGATGCCTGAGACTATTTCTAGCCACAATGTATATTGGACTTACCACAATAAGACAAATTCTACACTTTTTCTTCAAGGCAGAGAGGTCTTCTCAAATACTATCTTGGATCATGAATGACATATGACTCAGCCTATGAAAAGCCTGTGCATAGAAAGGAGGAAGGTAGAGCCTTAATATCAGGAACTTGGAAACCATATTCCTAAACACTCATTTGGAGTTTTAAAATAAAGTAAATGTATTAGGTGGCTTTACTAAATGAAAGGGCTGAAGTAATTTCAATCTATGCTTGATCCAAAGTTCAAGTGTAAAATTGAACCAGCTTTTTTCTCACTACATTTTTACTTTTTTTTTTTTTTTTTTTTTTTTTTTAGGGAAAGAGAAAATCTTAACAGAGACTCCACACCTAGCACAGAGTCCAATGCAGGGCTCAATCTCAAAACCCCAAGATCATGACCCGTGATGAAATCAAGAGTCAGATGCTTAACCGACCAAGCCACCCAGGCATCCTCCTACATTTCTTGACTGAAAGATTTAAAAAGATGTATTTAGGACAGTAGATTTATACTGTAATATTGTAGTTATGATTTTATTGCTTGTTCCTCCACAACAAGCAGTAAAAATTACTTTAGAACATGGAATAAACCTTCATTTAGTTATATGTGGTAAAAGCGAGAACGAATGCAATACTATAATAGTCACAAAATATTTTCAAATATTATCATCCTCTTTATTTTTATACTATCATTTACAAGGCAAGCAGATTTGGTATATATCAAAAGTCTTTATAGTTCAAGGAATAGAAAATTCAACTAACTCAAATTTTTAGAACAAAGGGAATTTTGAAGTCACTTCACTGTGCAATGTGTGGGTTATTCTCATTTCAAGATAGGCTGATATCTTGGGTTCCAGCTATATACCCAGGACGCACATCACTCTCAGCTCTTTTTTTCTTAATCTTGTAACCCATTCTGTGATGGACTTTGCCTTTGTATTCCCAAATTGGATGTTAGCACCTTCTACTAAATGCTCCCATGTTCTTAGACAGCAAGAAAGAGAAATTCTGCTTCCTTAACAGCCAAATAAAAGCCATGTAATTGAGACCCATAAACTCTGCTTGCCCTAACTTTTTCATATGGGCTAACCTGGAAAATTCATCTTATCTAAAAAGATAGGTCATGTTAACTGGATTTAACTAGTCTTAGTGCACCCATTAAAACAGGAGGAATAACACATCCCTCATCAACATTAGAGGTGGGAAATTCCAGGTACTCTTAGGAAGAGAATTATAAATAAATGAGAGGCTAACCAAAAAATGCCCAGTATATTTTTGCAAATGGATACTTTTTCTAAGTTTTTTTTGGAAGAGTCCAAACTTTTTTTTTCATCTCAAAATTGGGCTATAGAAAATTTTCTTACTGTTAACTTAGATTTTCTTACATGGTTAGAGATCCAGCTTTTCATTATTTAATGAACTAAGTAAGTAGTACTACTCATCATCCATAGATCGTATTTTATTTAGAGGTAATTTCAACTGCAGAAAACCAACTATAGTGGTTTAAAAATACACTTAATGTTTTTTGCCTCCACATAATGCGTAGTCAGAAGATAGGCAGTTAAGAAGTTGGTAAGGTTTTCAGTGGAATAAGAGCCAGGACATCTGTGATTCCCTCTGCCCTTGGTTACCAGTTGAGTGTAATAATTTTATTGCTCTAGTGACCTTGCCAGCAACAGAAAGAGGAGGGAGGTAGAATGGAATGTGGCATTAGAATTTATTGCAACTCGTTGACCACTCCAGCTTTAACGGAGCCAGAGATGAGGACTTTTGTTTTTCTACTAGAGTAAAATCAGACAAGAGAGAAAGAATAGGGAATGGGTGCTAAGTGAGTCAACCTATAATGTCTTCTCCAGATAATATTCTCTATTTTATTGCCCATCTCTATTTAGTAACAAAGAAGAGGCCAATCTTAAAGACAACATTAAAAGTCTGAACTGTATTAAGGCTAAACCTAACGTAAAGAATCTAGTGAGAAAACAGACACACTTAAAGGCTTTTAGGTTTCTTCTACTATGCTAGACTGGGATTTATTTCACAAGGAAATAAAGGTCAGTGAGGGTGCATTACTGGTAAGTCTACTGGTACAGTCTTCAGAAATAAACTATATATTACTCAGTTATAAGTATAAGTGGTCCCATGGTGTTGGAAAACTTGGTTAACTGTCATACCATGGTAGTCATCTTAAAGCCTGCTTAGTGCCTTTTTTTTTTTTTAAGCACTGGATTTCATATGAACAATAAAGGCCGAACAGTTGCAAGTGCAATAAGAACATACCATTTAGTTTAAACATTCCCCTTGCATACAGGAGAATCTGAGGAAGAAGCTCTTTCTCCTTTTTCTGTTTCAGATTCACTTTCCCAGACAGGGGAAAGCCTCATGAAAGGATGATGCTTAGTTGCTGATCACATTTTACCAGAATTTAAGAGATATTTTGTGTGTATGTGAAGATACGTTCTGTCATTTAATGTCCTCTACACAAAGACAAAAACTCCTCAAATTTCAAAATTAGGGGAAGAAAACCCTTCTTAAAATACTGATGTTTTCAGATAAGATAACCAGGTATAAAACCACTTTCTAAAGGCACTTTGCATAGTATCAAGGATAGAAAGAGAGGAAGAGAAAAACTGAGATTTTCCCTAACTGGCCAACTTGGATACATGTTGATCATAAATCTATGATGCAGGACATTAAAGATGGACCCACACACTAGCCTGAAAGTGGGAAGATTACTAGCAATCACTTCCTTGTATCGAATGCCAAAATCTGTACTATTTATGTAACTGATAACCCACTGTGTCAATAGTGAGTAGTAGGTTCTTTTTAGATGCCCCCTAGTATATGATAACGACTAAACAACTCTTTTCTTATATCTACTCACTTTATTTCTTTAAAGATTTTAATATAAATTCTAGTTAGTTAACATACAGTGCAATGTTAGTTACAGGTGTACAATACTTCAACACTTCCATACCACAGGTGGTGCTCATCACAGCAAGTGTCCTTTTTAATCCCCATCACCTACCTAACCCATCTCTCCACCCACCTCCACTCTGATAAGCAGCAGTTAGTTCACTACAGTTAAAGTGAGTAACAAGAAACAAACTCTTATTTTAAAAACTGTTTCAAAGTCTGAGTGATGAAAAGTTATGAAAACTAGAGTGTCATAAGGCAAACTGATCAAACTCGGTTTTTCTCCTATGTATGTCATATATTTATATTTATACAATTTAAAAAGTGAATACCATTTTAATGTCTATGCTGGATATATCACAATAAGAGAATTAAAGAGAAAGAGAGCTTGAGAGAGAGACTCTAGAAAATATCAGAGAGAATCAAAATTAGAAGTTAAATGTGCTAATAATATTTTGTCAGGGGTTGAAAATGTTGAAATGAAGAAGTTAGTGGCTAGGAGCTTGGTTTAGAATCAACAGACCCTCCAGCATTATTTATTAGCAATGCAACTTTAAACAGATTACTTATCCTCTTTGAGGTCAATGTCCTCCTGTGTTAATTGAGAAACACTATATCTGGCTTACAGTGTTATTGTGAGAAATGAACGGCATCATATCTGTGAAAAGCCAATCCCACTGCTAGCACTTAATAAGAACTAGAGTCATTTGAAGGTTTTATCATTTATCTTACCCAAGCAAAAAAAAAAAAAAAGCAGAAATATGCAAATCCTGAAATAAAACTAAATATAAGCTTATAGCTATATAAGATCTACTGCTATTGTAATGTTTAAGAAGGCAAAATATGAATATGTGCATATAAAATTTGGTAAACTGTATAAATTATAAGGTTTTAAATATCATCTTTAAGAAGAACATACATGAAATGAAACCCAGACTATGGGAAAGGCTGTGTAAGGGAAAACACTGATTTTTTAATAAACAGAAAAAAAAAAAACCCAAGAGAAATATAGTGCATTAAGTCTATAAGAGGCTGCTTTGGAGTATTCAGATGTAACATGTACAAAAAAGGCATTGTAGATCCTGCTTTGACATTGATAAGAAAAACCTGGAACATGTAGATTCCTGTGGCAAAGTCCGAAACATTACAAATGTAATTATCAATGAAGCTTCTTCATTATCTACTCATTCATTTACTTATACTTCAGAGTGGGGGTTTGTCTTTTAAAAGAAAGAACAGGGGCACCTGGGTGGCTCAGTGGGTTAAAAGAAAGAAGAGCATGTGCTACTATATTTTAGTTATCAATTTTCTTTGCATTTACTGGTTAGTTCTTTTATTTATTATATAAGCTTATTTCTGAATGAAATCACATTACTCTATTATGCACACTATATTAAGAATTAGACTTTTTAGGGATTTACAACTCCTAGCACAAAACCAAAGGTTGGCTAGGATGTCAGCCATACACTGCTATAGAAACATCAATTTGTTCACACACTTTTTAAATATAATTTTTAAATTCTTTTATAAACATATAATGTATTGTTAGCCCCAGGAGTACAGGTCTGTCAATCGCCAGGTTTACACACTTCACAACACTCACCATAGCACATACCCTCCTCAATGTCCATAACCCCACCACCCTCTCCCTACCCCACTACCCCCAGCAATCCTCAGTTTGTTATGTGAGATTAAGAGTCTCTTATGGTTTGTCTCCCTCCCCATCCCATCTTGTTTCATTTCATTTATTCTTTTTTTTTTTAAGAATTGTTTATTTATTTTTCAGCGTAACAGTATTCATTGTTTTTGCACAACACCCAGTGCTCCATGCAATACGTGCCCTCCCTATTACCCACCACCTGATTCCCCAACCTCCCACCCCTGCCCCTTCAAAACCCTCAGGTTGTTTTTCAGAGTCCATAGTCTCTTATGGTTTGCCTCCCCTTCCAATTTCCCTCAACTTCTTTTCCTACCCCCAACCCCCCACATTGCATCTCAACTTCCTCATATAATGGAGGTCATAATGATAGTTGACTTTATCCGATTGTTCATACACTTTTGAAAACAATTCAGCACTGTAATAATACCATGAAGATACCAATAAATACAAAATTCATGTCATTAGTTACCTCACAGATGATTCAGTGATGGTCACCCTTAAAGTTTCAAAAGCAAGTCTTAAATTGAATGACTGGTGTTCAGAAGTCTACTTTTAGGGGCGCCTGGGTGGCTCAGTGGATTAAAGCCTCTGCCTTTCGCTCAGGTCATGATCCCAAGGTCCTGGGATGTAGCCCCACATCTGGCTATCTGCTCTGCAGGGAGCCTGCTTCCTCCTCTCTCTCTGCCTGCCTCTCTGCCTACTTGTGATCTCTATCTGTCAAATAAATAAATAAATAAATAAATAAATAAATAAATAAATAAAATCTTAAAAAAAAAAAGAACTCGGATCTAAATTTCTATCCTCTATATATTTGTACACCAAAAGGTTATGACTACAAACTTGTGTTTTCCCTTCTGAGTATTCAGAAATATATGCCTCCAGTGGCTAAGTTGTAGGAGTTGTAAATTAAAAAAAAAAACAAACTAAGGGAAAATGTAAATTTTCCTGGCCCCTGGCATATATGTAAGACAACTATTGCTAGATGCAATGATTAACTCTGCTGAAATATTAGAAATACTGGGAAATAATTTATCAAATCTCAATGATTGGAGCCTCACCTTTAGAGACCAAGATCTAAGTGGTTTGGGTGGGGCTAAAATATTAGTATTTTCTAAAAGATCCCCCAGATGATTCTATTCACTATCACTACAGTTCTTCCACTTTGATCACTAGACCAGCAACAGCAGCACAGCACCTGTGAACTCTTTACCCATTCTAAGACTCCACCTTGGACCTGCTAAATAAGAAACTCTGGGTTCGGGGCTCAGTAGTCTGTGCTTAACAAGCTTTCTAGGTGACTTGATGTTGCCTGAAGTTTGAGAACCAGTACGATTAACGGTGAAGTATTTCTTTTAGATTTTCTTTCCTAACTCACTCCTCAGTAGTGGAGGTATGTCTTATCAGATTGGAAATTTTAAGTGAAGAATCTGAGCCTGTTAAGCTCTGCTAATTGAGATTTATTTTTCTGGTGGCTGGCCCAGTCATGGGAGGTTGCAGTACGGTCCTCTCTCTGGTCATGCAATAAACTCAATATGGAAAATTCTGTTGCTTTAATTTTCCAGCTGCAGCAGTGACTTGGGAGGGAGGGCATAATCTAACTTTGGGGTGTACTATTTAAAGCAGCTTTGGCTACAGATCGAAAATTTTCTAATTTGTCATGTTCATCAGTATTTTCATCTCTATACCTATCTACATATATATATATATACACACATATATATATATATTTCATCTCTATATCTATAAGGTACCCCCGTATCTTAATTACAAACAGGTTCTAATATACAGGGAATTGTAAGAGAGGAATTAAATTTATTGCCTCCCACAAGTCATGTTACTATTGACCAAGAAATGAGGCAGAACTGAAAAGAAATAAAAGCACTTATTTGGGGTCTTAGAATTTTAATTCGGGGAGCACAGATCCAGGTAGTAACCCAAATTGTGGTCTTAACAGCAAGCAAAAGTCAAGGGTTTATAAGGACAAAAAGTAAATGCTTATATAAGTTGTTAAAAAAGAATTTTGATTGGTATTGGCAGCAGAAAACTAATGTTGGCTACACATAACTGGTTAATGCTATCACTAAACAAAGGTTTGTTATAGCAAGTAGCAGGTGTTTGTGTAGAATCCTTGACGTGTTTGGGGTTTGGCCCAGTTTAAAAATTTATGGTGCCACCAGATAAGGACATGTTTAAGACCCAACATTTTAATGGCCTCATGGCTCCATTATAAAACCCCTTAACAGAACTTACAGCGTTTTATTTTTACCTTTTACATGAAACAGGGTTCTTTTTTTTTTTTTAATTTCATTTCTTTATTTGACAGACAGAGATCACAAGTAGGCAGAGAGAGAGAGAGAGAGAGAGAGAGGGAAGCAGGCTCCCCGCTGAGCAGAGAGCCCGATTCCGGACTCGATTCCAGGACCCCGAGATCATGATCTGAGCCGAAGGCACTGGCTTAATCCACTGAGCCACCCAGGTGCCCTGAAACAGCATTCTTTACCAAATGATCGGTGATGGCATATCTGAGAGGAGGGAATGGACTGAAACCAGTGGTGACAGTTTCATGTTGGAATTTAGAGAAGGCTTCTCATCACATTAATGTGGTAGAAGCTTGATGATGAGAGAATAGGCGAGCAAGTCATGGACAAAGAATAAAGTAGGTGCTGGAAATTGTAAAGGATATTGGAAAGGGTTTTGAGACTAATTCTATGTGGGCATCCCTTAGAATATGCTTTAGGAAGCATGATGTAAACTCTGAAGGTGATGTGGATGTGTTTAAGTTGTTCTGTTTGTTTCTGTGGTGAGTACAGAGTGCTATTTAAGATCTGGTTGCAAATCCTGGTCTGACATTTCCTGGGGTCATTTCCTAACCAGACAGGTAGGTTATGTCTAAATTGCATTTATGTCTAAATGAGTATCTTGTGGAAATTTTAATATGCACTTCCTTGATGACTAATGTGGTTGAGATTTAGTTATTTCATTTGTGTTTTTCTTTTATGAACTCTTTACCCAATTTTCTATTGTCTCACCCAATACTTGGTAACATTATTTTTTAATTTCATAAAAATACATAAGTACATTTCTTAAAATAAATAAAAATCAATATAAATATAAACATATATATTTATATATAAATATAAACATATATATTTATATATATAAATATAAATATAAAATAAAATAAAAAAATCAATATTCCTAATACTGGTTCCCACCCTTGATAACATTTGATATGTTTCTCATATTATTTTTATGTATGTAAGCGTATTCATAGAAATACATAATTTTATTTTAACTTTGTGATTGTACACATATTATATCATTTTTGTACTGATCTGGGACTGTTTTCCACGAAACAATATGCCCTGATCTGTCAAAATCATTGCCTACAGACACACAATTTCGCTGCTACATAATATTCCAGTATACATATGGATATTTTAGGAACATGTGGAATTACATTTTGCATTACTAGGAATGCATAATAATGTTCTTGCCCACCATACCCTACTTTAGAATATAAAGGATCATATCTGACCTACTCATTGTATTATCCCTGGGGTCCGGATGGTCCTTTGGTACATGGTTGAAATGAGATGAATATTTGCTGAATGACTGAATGGATATACATACTAGTTGGCCCTTCATTACATGAAAGGTCTTACCATTCAGGATCCTGTTCTCTGGATGTCAGATAGCAGACCCAGGGATCTGCATATTTCTCAGCTTTCTAAGGTAGTTTTCTGCAGACTTAAGTATAAGAACAATTATTTTTTACAGCAGTAGTTCTTTAGTTGTTACGCCAGGATCAGCAGCAAGAATAACACCAGGGAACTTGTTAAGAATGTAAATTCTTTTGCTCTAACCCAGATCTACTGTATCAGAAACAGGGGTTGGGGTCCCACAGTGGCTCAGCAAGTCCACCAGGTGATGCGAATTTCTGAGAACCATTGCTTTAATAAATAGCTTGTCTTTGATTGAAGACAGCTGTTTTAACTAGCTACCAGTGGGAGTAAAAATTAGCAGTATTTTTTTCACTAGGTTAAACATTAAACCATGAAATAAATTGTTGATCATAACCTACTGAATTATGCCAGTTGAGAAAAATAGAAAAGTTACACTGGATTTCATGTGGAGCCTATAAAAACATTTTAATACCACCTTAAGCAGTATTAAAAAAAATACTGTTCACTCAAATACATAAAGCATGGCTTCTTCCCTATAATTTTTATTATCTTTAAATGTATAGGCTTAGGTTATGGGGAAGTATGCAGCACAAAATGTATAAAATGCATGGCAGTAATTTTTTCGTAAGAGATTTGGCTTCCAGCACAGATAACAGAGCTATATTTTTATAATTAGGATTTTTTTAATCTCTTCAGTTCCTTTTCATCAGTACATTTATGAAGATGGTAGAAGATATTAAGAGGTCTGAGGACTTTTTTTTTTTCCATTTTCCTTCTAGTCACAGACTACTTCAGCATGTTACAATGCAATTTCACTCTCTAGGAGACGGCTATAATTCATTTCTCTTTGTAAACTGAATCAAACGCTGAGAGTATTATAGAGAGCCTCAGCTCAGGACTTCAACACTCAGCTGAGAGGGCTGCTAAGGATGGTGCAGTACAAGTTCTAGAAGCCTAACTGACTTTGTTCTGTAATAATAATTACAGCCTTTCCTAATTGAGGCCTGTGAAATTTGCCAGAGTTTTTAATTCCCTTTTCCTTTACAGATTTAATAAAAAGTCAGACTCTTTTAAAATAAGAAATTATTTTTTATATAGTTACCTGCCCTAAGGAAATACGCTGGTATCTTATGAATTATTGATTGCAATTCGGCAAGCAGTATGTACCTGATAGGATATGTAAGAAATAGAATGAGAAACATGTCAATTAACACAATTTCCCTTAATCTTTCCTGCAAATATATACTCAACAGTTTGTATCAGTGTGAAGGAATTAAATAATTTCTTAAAAACTCATCACTTTAAAATTGGTTAGTTAGAATTTGGCTTTATAATAAATGGAAACATAGTTCTCTAGTAGCTAGAACAATTTTATTGGTTTACTGCAAGTCACTGTTTTACTTGAGGCACTGCCAACTTAAACATCTTAAAGATTTTACTCAATTACACAGACTGAAGAAAAGCATATTCATTTGCAAATAATCACCTATGGTATGCTTTTATTTTAAAGTATCACAAGTCCTTTTAATTAAGTAGGAGCTTATGATAGACACAGAAGAAAAAATTTTCTGTAAGAATGTTAAGGAATTTCTTCATCTGTATTCCTTCTGTAAGAAATTTTATTTCAGAACACAAATCTACATGTAGTTTATACAAATTTTAATTAAGCAAATACTGTTTACCCATACATGGGCTTAAAATATAATTAGAGTACAAATTTAAATGAGCCTTGGTTTCTCTTCTCAGTGTTTTACTTTTCTGGACTATTAGGATATCCAAATTTTAATCACTAATATGTTAAGAGCTTTGTCTATGTAAATGATAGACTTAGAGATTCACATACAAAAATCACTTTTGGAGGCTCCTTATACTACTGAAAACTAAACTGCAGCGGGTTTGCCTTCCTTTCTTTCCCACTTCACATCAGTACCCATGAACTTTAAAAAAAATATATATTGTGGGACTTGACAATAAACAAGTAAGACATGAGAAAATGAAGAGCAGAAAATTAACTACAAACGGGGGCGGGCAGTCCACTGGTATTCTAATCTCAGATATATGTCCTCCTAATAGCTGAAAATGGGGTTTTGACAAGCAGAGTAGAATATAAGACACAACCCTGAATGGGTGATAAGGAGCTTGGAATTACCTAATTTCTATAAAGATAAAAAAAAAAAATGGATGTTTGATAATCTACTGGAAAGGAGGGGGAAAAAAACTGTCATTGAAAATTTGAAATGTCATGCCTGGGCCACTTTAGGTTGTGAGTTGGGAACTCTAAATATCGGAAATATAAGAAAATGTAAAACCATGAAATAAGCATAAATTGAACAGGTTCAAAGAACTCCATAAACTCCACAAAGAAATGTCAGAAACATCTGTGTAAGCAAGACTGCTTTCATAACCATAAAAAAGGGATTCCCCACTGAAGATGATACCATAAAAAAATTATAAAATAAGCAAAAAGAAAAATTATATGAGTCCATATATCCAATAAACCCAAAGAACCTCTGATAAGAGAACAATTATCTGAAAAATAATATGAAATAAATAGGTTTAAAATAATTAAATTCGTAAAAGCTGAGTCAGAGACTTAGGAAACAAGAATAAAATAAATGAGGATATTTTAAAAGAATAGTGCTGCCAAAAATCAATACAACTATTCAAATTAATAACTCATATGACAGATTAAATACCAGATAAAGTTCTTAGAAGACTGAAATATGGAAGGTGATTTAAGGGAAACCCAGAACAGAAACAAAGAATTAAAGCAATGGAAAACATGGAAGAAGGGTTAAAGGAAAACCTGGATTTCTTTTCCAATTCAGTCTACTTACAAAAAAGGCCTACAGAAAACATCCAATTTCTTTGAAGATGTATATGGAATTCCACTTGACATTGAGAAGAAAAAGACGTTAAAGCTTATTGGAGCAAAAATTATATTTGGAATCCTAGCTAACGACTATAAATGGAAGGAATGAATTTTCCTTTATTTGCAGTGATGTGACAGTCTATATAAAATTCTAGATTTCTTTTACGTATTAAAACAAATTAGAGAGTTTAGCTGTTGCTTTGGATGTATAACTGGCATACAAAATTAAAAGGATAATTGTATACTAGTAATAGGCAAATAAGAAATTGACTTAAAATAGTCTGCTAGCATTAACAATTAAAATATAGGTTCTGAACTAAAAGATAAATAAGAATTTTATGGAAAAATTGTAAACTTATTGAAAGGGCTTTTCTCTCTTCAATCTTATTTTTTTCAAATGTAACATACCACATGCCCATTGTAAAAGATCAAATGATTCAAATGATGGATTTGTGTTAAAAAAAGGTAGATTATCACATCATCTGCCAGTCTCAATCCTGTTAAATAATTGTGTATGTTCTTTGAGATAAAGAATGCATAAATGAGGAGGAGGAGTCAAGATGGTGGAGAAGTAGCAGGCTGAGACTACATGAGGTAGCAGGAGATCAGCTCGATAGCTTATCTAAACATTGCAAACACCTACAAATCCAACGGGGGATCGAAGAGAAGAAGAATAGCAATTCTAGAAACAGAAAATCAACCATTTTCTGAAAGGTAGGACGGGCGGAGAAGTGAATCTAAAACGACGGGAAGATAGTGGGGGGAGGGGCCGGCTCCCGGCAAGCGGTGGAGGAACGGAGCACAAAATCAGGACTTTTAAAAGTCTGTTCCACTGAGGGACATTGCTCCAGAGGCTAAACTAGGGTGAAGCCCACGCGGGGTCAGCGTGGCCCCAGGTCCCGCAGGGTCACAGAAGGATCGGAGGTGTCAGAGTGTCACAGAGCTCGCAGGTATTAGAACAGAGAAGCCGGCTACAGAGACAGAGCCAAGGACTGAACTCTCAGCTCAGGGTTACCTTGAACTGGTTGCAGGCTGGGTGAGCTTGGAGCGCGGCTGGAAACTGGGGATACGGGAGTGATTGGGTGCTGTCCTCTGGGGGCGCACTGAGGAGTGGGGCCCCGGGCTCTCGGCTCTTCTGGGCCGGAGACTAGGAGGCCGCCATTTTCATTCCCGTCCTCCGGAACTCTACGGAAAGCGTTCAGGGAACAGAAGCTCCCAAAAGCGAACCCGAGCAGATTACTTACTCTGCCCCCCCCCCCCCCGTAAGGGCGGTGCAAACCTGCCTCGGGGAAAGACACTTGAGAGTCACTACAACAGGCCCCTCCCCCAGAAGATCAACAAAATATCCAGCCAGGACGAAGTTCATCTATCAAGGAAAGCAGGTTCAATTCCTAAGACAGCAGCGCAATTCCAGAGGAGGAGAAAGCAAAGCACGGAACTCATGGCTTTCTCCACATGATTCTTTAGTCTTGCGGTTAATTCAATTTTTTTTTCTTTTTTCAATTTTTTTTCTTTTTTCCTTTTTTCTTCTTCTGCTAAATTTTTTTAAAACTTTTACCCTTTTCATTTTTAACATTTTTTGACTAGTTTATATAAATATATATATTTTTTCTTTCTTTTTTATATTTTTTCTTTATTTGTTTTATTTTTTAAATTTTTTTCTGAACCTCTTTTTATCCCCCCTTTCTCCCCCACAATTTGGGGTCTCTTCTGATTTGGTTACAGCGCATTTTTCTGGGGTCTTTGCCACCCTTTTAGTATTTTGTTTGATCCTTCATATCCTCTTAGCTGGACAAAATGACAAGGCAGAAAAAATCACCACAAACAAAAGAACAAGAAACAGTACCGAAGGCTAGGGACCTAATCAACACAGACATTGGTAATATGTAAGATCAAGAGTTCAGAATGACAATTCTGAACATTCTAGCCGGGCTCGAAAAAGGCATGGAAGATATTAGAGAAACCCTCTCTGGAGATATAAAAGCCCTTTCAGGAGAAACTAAAGAACTAAAATCTAACCAAGTAGAAATCAAAAAAGCTATTAATGAGGTGCAATCAAAAATGGAGGCTCTCACTGCTAGGATAAATGAGGCAGAAGAAAGAATTAGTGATATAGAAGACCAAATGACAGAGAATAAAGAATCGGAGCAAAAGAGGGACAAACAGCTACTGGACCACGAGGGGAGAATTCAAGAGATAAGTGACACCATAAGACGAAACAACATTAGAATAATTGGGATTCCAGAAGAAGAAGAAAGAGAGAGGGGAGCAGAAGGTCTATTGGAGAGAATTATTGGAGAGAATATCCCTAATATGGCAAAGGGAACAAGCATCAAAATCCAGGAGGTTAAGATAACCCCCCTCAAAGTCAACAAGAATAGGTCCACACCCAGTCACCTAATAGTAAAATTTACAAATCTTAGTGACAAAGAGAAAATCCTGAAAGCAGCCCAGGAAAAGAAGTCTGTAACATACAATGGTAAAAATATTAGATTGGCAGCAGACTTATCCACAGAGACCTGGCAGGCCAGAAAGAGCTGGCATGATATATTCAGAGCACTAAATGAGAAAAACATGCAGCCAAGAATACTCTGTCCAGCTAGGCTATCATTGAAAATAGGAGAGATAAAAAGCTTCCAGGACAAACAAAAACTGAAAGAATTTGCAAACACCAAACCAGCTCTACAGGAAATACTGAAAGGGGTCCTTTAAGCAAAGAGAGAGCCTAAAAGTAGTAGATCAGAAAGGTACAGAGACAATATACAGTAACAGTCACCTTACAGGCTAATAATGGCACTAAATTCATATCTCTCAATAGTTACCCTGAATGTTAATGGGCTAAATGCCCCAATCAAAAGACACAGGGTATCAGAATGGATAAAAAAACAAAACCCATCAGTATGTTGCCTACAAGAAACTCATTTTAGACGTGAAGACACCTCCAGATTGAAAGTGAGGGGGTGGAAAACAATTTACCATGCTAATGGGCATCAGAAGAAAGCTGGGGTGGCAATCCTTATATCAGATCAATTAGATTTTAAGCCAAAGACTATAATAAGAGATGAGGAAGGACACTATATCCTACTCAAAGGGTCTGTCCAACAAGAAGATCTAACAATTTTAAATATCTATGCCCCTAACGTGGGAGCAGCCAACTATATCAACCAATTAATAACAAAATCAAAGAAACACATCAATAATAATACAATAATAGTAGGGGACTTTAACACTCCCCTCACTGAAATGGACAGATCATCCAAGCAAAAGATCAAGAAGGAAATAAAGGCCTTAAATGACACACTGGACCAGATGGATATTACAGATATATTTAGAACATTTCATCCCAAAGCAAAAGAATACACATTCTTCTCTAGTGCACATGGAACCTTCTCCAGAATAGATCACATCCTGGGTCACAAATCAGGTCTCAACCGGTATCAAAAGATTGGGATCATTCCCTGCATATTTTCAGACCACAATGCTCTGAAGCTAGAACTCAATCACAAGAGGAAAGCTGGAAAGAACCCAAATACATGGAGACTAAACAGCATCCTTCTAAAGAATGAATGGGTCAACCAGGAAATTAAAGAAGAATTGAAAAAATTCATGGAAACAAATGATAATGAAAACACAACAGTTCAAAATCTGTGGGACACAGCAAAGGCAGTCCTGAGAGGAAAATATATAGCGGTACAAGCCTTTCTCAAGAAACAAGAAAGGTCTCAAGTACAGAACCTAACCCTATACGTAAAGGAGCTGGAGAAAGAACAAGAAAGAAACCCTAAACCCAGCAGGAGAAGAGAAATCATAAAGATCAGAGCAGAAATCAATGAAATAGAAACCAAAAAAAAAAAAAAAAAAAAAAAGAAAAAAGAAAAAAGAAAAAAATCAATGAAACTATGAAACTAGGAGCTGGTTCTTTGAAAGAATCAATAAGATTGATAAACCTGTGGCCAGACTCATCAAAAAGAAAAGAGAAAGGACCCAAATAAATAAAATCATGAATGAAAGAGGAGAGATCACAACTAACACCACAGAAATACAGACAATTATAAGAACATACTATGAGCAACACTACGCCAACAAATTTGACAATCTGGAAGAAATGGATGCATTCCTAGAGACATATAAACTACCACAACTGAACCAGGAAGAAATAGAAAACATGAACAGGCCCATAACCAGTAAGGAGATTGAAACAGTCATCAAAAATCTCCAAACAAACAAAAGCCCAGGGCCAGACGGCTTCCCAGGGGAATTCTACCAAACATTTAAAGAAGAACTAATTCCTATTCCCCTGAAAGTGTTCCAAAAAAATAGAAATGGAAGGAAACTTCCAAACTCATTTTATGAGGCCAGCATCACCTTGATCCCAAAATCAGACAAGGATCCCACCAAAAAAGAGAACTACAGACCAATATCCTTGATGAACACAGATGCAAAAATTCTCCCCAAAATACTAGCCAATAGGATTCAACAGTACATTAAAAGGATTATTCACCACGATCAAGTGGGATTTATTCCAGGGCTGCAGGGTTGGTTCAACATCCACAAATCAATCAATGTGATAGAACACATTAATAAAAGAAAGAACAAGAACCATATGATACTCTCAATAGATGCTGAAAAAGCATTTGACAAAGTACAGCATCCCTTCCTGATCAAAACTCTTCAAAGGGTAGGGATAGAGGGCACATACCTCAATATTATCAAAGCCATCTATGAAAAACCCACCACAAATATCATTCTCAATGGAGAAAAACTGAAAACTTTTCCGCTAAGGTCAGGAACACGGCAGGGATGTCCATTATCACCACTGCTACTCAACATATTACTAGAAGTCCTAGCCTCAGCAATCAGACAACAAAAAAAAATTAAAGGCATCCAAATTGGCAAAGAAGAAGTCAAACTATCACTCTTCGCAGATGATATGATACTGTATGTGGAAAACCCAAAAGACTCCACTCCAAAACTGCTAGAACTTGTACAGGAATTCAGTAAAATGTCAGGATATAAAATCAATGCACAAAAATCCGTTGCATTTCTCTACACCAACAACAAGACAGAAGAAAGAGAAATTAAGGAGTCAATCCCATTTACAATTGCACCCAAAACTATAAGATACCTAGGAATAAACCTAACCAAAGAGGCTAAGAATCTATACGCAGAAAATTATAAAGTACTCATGAAAGAAATTGAGGAAGACACAACGAAATGGAAAAATGTTCCAAGCTCCTGGACTGGAAAAATAAATATTGTGAAAATGTCTATGCTACCTAAAGCAATCTACACATTTAATGCAATCCCTATCAAAATACCATCCATTTTTTTCAAAGAAATGGAACAAATAATCCTCAAATTTATATGGAACCAGAAAAGATCTCGAATAGCCAAAGGAATATTGAAAAAGAAAGCCAAAGTTGGTGGCATCACAATTCCGTACTTCAAGCTCTATTACAAAGCTGTCATCATCAAGACAGCTTGGTACTGGCACAAAAACAGACACATAGATCAATGGAACAGAATAGAGAGCCCAGAAATAGACCCTCAATTCTATGGTCAACTAATCTTCGACAAAGCAGGAAAGAATGTCCAATGGATAAAAGACAGCCTCTTCAATAAATGGTGCTGGGAAAATTGGACAGCCACATGCAGAAAAATGAAATTGGACCACTTCCTTATACCACACATGAAAATAGATTCAAAATGGTTGAAGGACCTCAATGTGAGAAAGGAATCCATCAAAATCCTTGAGGAGAACGCAGGCAGCAACCTCTTCGACCTCAGCCACAGCAATATCTTCCTAGGAACAACGGCAAAGGCAAGGGTAGCAAGGGCAAAAATGAACTATTGGGATTTCATCAAGATCAAAAGCTTTTGCACAGCAAAGGAAACAGTTAACAAAACCAAAAGACAACTGACAGAATGGGAGAAGATATTTGCAAATGAGATATCAGATAAAGGGCTAGTATCCAAAATCTATAAGGAACTTAGCAAACTCAACACCCAAAGAACAAACAATCCAATCAAGAAATGGGCAGAGGACATGAACAGACATTTCTGCAAAGAAGACATCCAGATGGCCAACAGACACATGAAAAAGTGCTCCACGTCACTCAGTATCAGGGAAATACAAATCAAAACCACAATGAGATATCACCTCACACTGGTCAGAATGGCTAAAATTAACAAGTCAGGAAATGAGAGATGCTGGCGAGGATACGGAGAAAGGGGAACCCTCCTACACTCTTGGTGGGAATGCAAGCTGGTGCAACCACTCTGGAAAACAGCATGGAGGTTCCTCAAAATGTTGAAAATAGAACTACCCTATGACCCAGCAATTGCACTACTGGGTATTTACCCTAAAGATACAAACATAGTGATCCGAAGGGGCACGTGTACTCAAATGTTTATAGCAGTAATGTCTACAATAGCCAAACTATGGAAAGAACCTAGATGTCCATCAACAGATGAATGGATAAAGAAGAGGTGGTATATATACACAATGGAATACTATGCAGCCATCAAAAGAAATGAAATCTTGCCATTTGCGACGACGTGGATGGAACTAGAGGGTATCATGCTTAGTGAAATAAGTCCATCGGAGAAAGACAACTATCATATGATCTCCCTGATATGAGGACATGGAGATGCAACATGGGGGTTAGGGGGATAGGAGAAGAATAAATGAAACAAGATGGGATTGGGAGGGAGACAAACCATAAATGACTCTTAATCTCACAAAACAAACTGGGGGTTGCTGGGGGGAGGTGGGGTTGGGAGAGGGGGAGGGGATCATGGACATTGGGGAGGGTATATGCTATCGTGAGTGCTGTGAACTGTGTAAACCTGGCGATTCACAGACCTGTACCCCTGGGGATAAAAATACATTATATGTTTATTAAAAAAAAAAAAATTGGAGGGGGAGGCAAACCATGAGAGACTATGGACTCTGAAAAACAACCTGAGGGTTTTGAGGGGTCAGGGATGGGAGGTTGGGGGAATAGGTGGTGGGTAATAGGGAGGGCACGTGTTGCATGGAGCACTGGGTGTTGTGCAAAAACAATGAATACTGTTACGTTGAAAAAAATAAATAAATTTAAAAAAAAAGAATGCATAAATGATAATATGTAAGTTTTAAAGCATACAAAGACCAGGGCTATACTTTAGAAATAAACTATTAACAATACTCTTCATGGTTTGCCCACACTATAAGGTAATCAATGTTGATAATTTTTTTTTAAGATTTATTAATTTATTTTAGAGACAGAGTTTATGGGGGGCAGGGGCAGAGGGTACAGGAGTCTCAAGCAGACTCCTTGCCGAGCTGGAAACCCAAGGCAGGGCTTCATCTAATGACCCTGAGATTACAACCTGAGTCTAAACCAAGAGTCAGATGCTTAACTGTGCCACACAGGCAACCCACTGTTAAGAATTTTTTAAACATAAATTATTAGAATACTTAATAAAAGAGTAATATACCATGTTCATGGCGAGAAGAAAAATGTTTATTAACAATAGCTTATTTCTAATACATGTGCATATGCAAATATACACGTGTGTATACATAATGTTTCTATTTAAAATTCTGATCATTTTTGATTATTATTATTATTTTGCCAAATTATCAAAATGGAAAAATCATAGAGCCCTGGATAACTAACTTATGAAGAAGATAATAAAGTTAAACAATATTTACCCACAGAAATATAAAATATATTAAGCCATATTTGACAGTCATAGAAACTAAGTCTGTATATAGGCACAGGTAGACTGTATGAAAAGAGAACCCTGAAAGAAACCAACATAAAGAAACCTACTACTATGATGTGTCTGATGATGTGTTCATGTAGGTTCATTGATTATAACTAATCCACTATTCTGGTGGGGGGTGTGGATAATGGAGGAGACTTGCCTGTGTTGGAAGGGCAGTATGTGTACGGGAAATCTGTTGACCATCCTCTCAGTTTTTCTGTAAACATAAAACTGCTGCAAAGAAATTCAGTACATAATATAAGTGATTTGAAAATACTGACTATTCCATTGCTTGATCTTCGTATTTTTTCAACATAGAAACATAAAATACTGAAATCACATAATTTCTGCCAATATGGAAATAAATGATATAAAACAAATTCCCTTTTTAAATTTCTTAGCTAAAAAAACCAAACATTCAATATTTTTAAAATAAAATATAGAATAAAATATTAAGTTGGTGGCTTAAATAATATACAAAAGGTTCAAAAGACAAAAAGAGATGTATGTTGACACATTTTAAACATTGATAAACAACAAACTGATAAATTCATAATGTGATATATATAAATATATCTATATTTATTTATTATATATCTATATATTATATATAGATATATAAATATATATGAATATATATAAATTCATAATGTGATATATATAAATCTATATATAATATATATATAAATCACATAAGTCATATAAATCAACTGATAAATACAGTATACAAAATTCTTAAAACCATAAACTTAAATGCAAGATATTGGCTGGAAGGGGTATCTGTAAAACATGTAACTGACAAAGAAATACTCTGTAGTTTTCAATACTATGGACAAAAAGCTAATTCCTACAAATTTTAAAAGTAAAATCAAAATGAAAGAAAATGGACAATATACATAAACAGGCCATTTAAAGATAAGGTAATCTGAAAGCAAATATATGAAATATTGTTCAACTTCAATTTGTAATTGGGGTAATGTATGTTTAGCCAACAAAAAGATATAATCAGACATCAAAATGAAAATATTGTCAATGAAGGATATCCTTTATTTAAACTTTAAGATCAGTAAAACAAGTGGACACATGTCATTAAGTATAAAATTAAAAGTAAGAACAATGAGGGGTCTGAGATTTTACTCTTCCTATCAGGATGAGAAGGTCATAGATGCTAGCAGAAGACACAATACTCAGGGTCTAAAGCAGCAGACTAGATTATTCATGGCACAATAGGTAGCTTGAAATTCATGTTCGTCCTGGTTCCTCTGTCCCAAATGTCTTCTCCCCGTGGAGTTGAACGCTATGTACACAGTGTACCTCCCTCACAGTTTAGAAATGCAGATCTTAGGAAACTAATAAACCTGCCCAACATTTTCCCCCCAAAAGCGATGTTTTTATTACTGGTCAGCAAATAAAGAACTTGGAGGGAGATTGTATCTTTTAAGAGTATTCATTATGGAAACATCCTTGAAAAGATAGTATGTAATGAAAGTTTATATAAGATATGCAGAGTTTCTGTGGGAAATTCTCTCTCAACAGCTAGAATGGAAATGACCCAATAAACTTCAAAATAGTGATGATATCTCTGCAGTAAAAAAACAAACATACCAGATTTCTAAAAGACTTTCAAAAATAACAGTTTCATTTCTTTCAAAAAAATTGGGAAGTCCCATTTCCAGAAAGGAGTGCTTAGTCATTGCCCAAAACAAACAGAAAAGGAAGATTAAAAAACAAAAAATATCAAAAGACACCATTGAGCTACTAAAGCAATGAGGGCTAGAAAATTAACGAGACAGGTGAACTGTGGAGCAGACTTTCTGCAGCTGATTTTTCTCTGGGGGTATTTACTGATTCTAAGTATAGGCAGAGGCTAAGAATCTGTATTTTTCCCATTAAAAGTGCCACTACTGATATGAAAAAACAGCTGAGTTTTTGGTACTTTTGCAGGACTTGAGTAATGAAGTTTGAAACTTTCCCATCTCAAACATAAAGCTAGTCTTATGAAGACCTTTTGCAAATCCTGAAGCTATTTGGATGAGAAGGAAAATATACTTCACAACACTTTGGTGGTGTCCTTAACCATATGACTTGCTTTTGGTCTATGGAATTTGGGCAGAAGTGACAGTGAACCAGTTCTGAATCTATCACATAGGAGATGCTGTAATTTCTTGTGCCCCTGTGGGAGTTTCTGACACTGATTGAGAAAGAACATATTTGAGGTAGCCAAGATTCCTGGCCAGAGATTGATAGATTTTGAATATCTCAAACTAACCTAGCCAGTTCAACAGTCAATAGACAAAACTAAAAGCCCTAGAGGAATCCTGATTAAGGTATGCCACTGAGATTTTAGTAGTATGTGCTATACAGTATTAGTGTGACAATAGATGAGTGATACAGAAATTGGCATCTAGGTGAAAATTAATGAAATCTTCATATGTAACATTGGCTCTAGGGTAGGGTGTTGCACACTAAGTAAAGTGTCATCAGATGCTAGAATCAGTAACGCACAGTTATGTAGTGGTGAAAGACTTGCTAAAGCTATGAACTACAATAATCTGAGAGAAAAAAATGCAGTTCGTGATGTTGTGAGGGACTTGTGAGACCCAATGTTGAAAGAGTTAATTGTCTGCGACTGTTGTAGACCACATAGATCTACATGAATTTAAAAATATATGCAAAAAACTACTGAAATTGACAAGAGAATTTATCAAGTAAACATACTACACAAGGTTAAAGTGTAGTACTTTGCATATCTGTACAGTAGTAAAAAATCCTGAAGACAAATTTTTAAAATATTTTAAAATATTAATATTAATATTATTTTTAACATGAATAATATAAAATCTACAAATGATACAAAAAATATATAATAAAAACAAATATGTCATGGAATAGCAAATCACTTATCCCCCAAACTGATCTATAGAATAAACACAGCTCCAATAAAAATTCCAGACAGTTATGTCTTTTTGAGAGGAAAAGAGCATAACAAATTCTAAAACTTATATGAAACTCCAAAGGTCAATAATGATCACTTTTGGAAATAAAAGTAGAAATGATGGACAATGAAAAAAGTTGAAGTGTGATAAATATAAATACATACTGATCATAAATGCCAGAAATAGTAATGCATTATATTTTTAAATATGTGTATAATTAACAAATAGAACAATACTTAAGGCACAAAGAAAAACAGAAGATCTAAATGTTACTATATCTTTCTAGAATTTGAATCCATTATTAAAATCTTCTCACTAAGAAAACTCCAGGCTTCAATCATTTTGAGGGTGGAAATTCCAAACACAGAAGGAAGAAGTATCACCAATTTTACATAAAGTCCTCCAGAGAAGAGAGAGAATATTTTCAACTCTCATATGAGCCCTCATATCCTTGGTAATAGTCACAACAAGGATAAGATAACAAAAAACCCTTTATGAATTTAAGTGTAAAAATTCTAAAAGCAAGATAGCAAATCAAACCAGCAAAATATCAAAAGTATATAGCATGTAGGAAATGCTGTAATTCCAGGAACGGAATGATGAGTTATTCCAGGAATGCTACAATGATAGAAAATCAATATAATTTAACATATTAACCAAGGAAAGAAAACTTAATACAATCATCCTGATGAGTGAAGAAAAGTATAAAATCAATCTTAATATGCAATCATGACACAAAAACTCTTTGCATATTAGGACTTCCTTACTATAATAAATACCTACCAAAATTTATATAAATATCCTACTCAATGGCAAATTACTGAAGTTCTTCCTCTGAGAACAAAACAAGAATGCTTGCTTTCAAACTTCTACTTAATATTATACCAAAGATCCATACCAAAGTATTAAACATTGAAAATAAATAATTAGTATAATAAAAGAAAAATAGTTTACATTATTTGCTGATAATTATTCTATGCAATAATGGTGAATAGAAGTGAATGATTAAATTGGCTCATCCACATTATTAAATACCATTAACCAAAAAAGTAAAAACAACCACCAGGTAGATTAATCTCTGGGAAATTATGCTGAGTAGAAAAAAACAACAACAACAAAGGTTTATATACTGTATTTTTAAAATAGTACATATAACCTTTAATTAAAAAAAAAATACAAGTCTCTACGAAGAAAACACCGAAATAGAATATTTGATAGAGCTGCATTTTGCCTAGAATCTTTAAATGATATAGACAATTCAGATTTATTCAGTTATTCATCTACTTATTTATTTCAAGTTAATATTATATTATTTTACTGTGTTGCCAAGCAATTGCACCAAAAAGGTAAGAGTCAAAAAAATGCACAACATACTAAAAGATGTAATGATGTTGCTAATTATATAAAAGTTAGAATTTCAGAATATAGTTGACTCTTTAAAATACCTAATGAGAAAAAAAATATGCAAGCTTTATAAATACAGAATTTTGCTCATGACAAAGCACTTAGAAGAGCTACAAAACTTAGAAAGGAGTTATATATTCTTATTTCCTGTTTGTTTGTTTGTTTGTTTCAGGTATACAACACCTTATGCTCACCACAACAAGTGCCCTTCTTAATCCCAATCACCCATTTAACCCATCCCCCTGTCCATCTCCCCTACAGAAACCCTCATTTGTTCGCTATAGGTAAGAGTCTCTTTTCTGGTTTGTCCCTCTTTTTTCCTTTTTCTTCTATGTTCATCTGTTTAGTTTCTTAAATTCCACACATAAATGAAATCATATGGTGTTTGTCTTTCCTCTGACTTATTTCCCTTAGCATAATACTTCCTAGCTCCATCCATGTCACTGTAAATGTCTAGATTTCATTGTTTTTGATGGCTAATATTCCAGTGTGTGTGTGTGTGTGTGTATTTATATCCAGATTATATCTATCTATGTCACTTTTTTAAATTTTATTTATTTGATATATATAGAGAGATCCCAAGTAGATAGAGAGGCAAGCAGAGAGAGAGGGGGAAGCAGGCTCCCCGCTGAGTGGAGAGCCCGATGTGGGGCTCGATTCCAGGACCCTGAGATCACGACCTGAGCCAAAGGCAGAGGCTTAACCCACTGAGCCACCCAGGCGCCCCATCTATGTCACTTTTTTAAAAGGATTTTATTTATTTATTTCAGACAAAGAGAAAGCAGACAAGAGACCACAAGCAGGGAGTTTGCAGAGGAAGAAGGAGAAGCAGGCTCCTCACTGAACAGGCAGCCCAATGAAGGGATCCATCCTAGTACGCTGGGATCATGACCTGAACTAAAGGCAGACACTTAACTGACTGAGCCACCAGGTGCCCCCACTTCTTCTTTATCCATTCATCAGTTGATGGACTTTTCGGCTCTTTCCATAATTTGATTTGTGATAATGCTGCTATAAACATCAAGGTGTATATATCCCTTTGAATCAGTATCTCTGTGTCCTTAGGGTAAATACCTAGTACTGCAATTGCTGGATCATAGGGTAGTTCTATCTTTAACTCTTTAAGAACTTCCATACTGGTTTCCAGGGATCTGCAACAGTTTGCATTCCCACCAACATTTTAAGAGGGTTTCCCCTATCTCTGCATCCTCACCAACATCTATTGTTTCCTGTGTTGTTCATTTTAGTCATTCTGACAGGTGTGAGGTGACATCTCATTGTAGTTTTGATTTGTATTGAGAAGCACTCAGTAAATATTTTATATATACATTAATATTAATAGAATGCTCCCCTTCAGTTATTGCCAATTTTTCTTCTCAGTTTTAAGAACAGAAAGACCTAACTACTATCCTTTATATCTTCTTGGATCCTTCTAATCAACCATTGCAATATAAGAATAATATTTTAAAACACAATTCTGAATAAGGCAACTCATTGCTTAATATTTCCTTTGGCTTCCTACTGCTCTTAGAATAAAGACCACATTACACAAGATTTCATATGAATTGGATTTTGCCTTTCTTCTTCCTGTTCCTTCACCATCCTTCCCATTATATTTAATATCAGCTGAATTTTGTCTTATATCAAAGGTTCCTAAATGGATTAGCCTTTAAAATTTCAACTTATTTATTTTCATCCTAAGTGAAGTGGTAAAATATGCATAATAACTGACAAATAAGATAAAGAATTAAAATGGTACAGCCCTAATATTTTAATCCATTTACTTTGAAAATTAAACATGGTTTCCAAAATATTCTCACTACTTCAAAGGATTTGATGTGTACTAAAATGTATACAGACAGCAATTTTTGTCATTAGGAACTTTTGGAAATATGGTTGTCCAACAGAATATTATTTCAATAATTTTTAAGTACAAAAAGACTAATAAAGTAATTCTTCTTAAAATTTTATCTTTTCAAAATAGAAATATATTTTTCCTTGAATAGATCATAGTTCTGTAACATGGTGTAAAATTATCAGTTATTGATAAAAATTAAAATAATATAATTTCAATATGCATATGTCATCCATGAATTGACTTTATATATTGGAATTTAAGGAGTTTTTAGATAATTTAATCCTACAACTACCTTAATTTTAATAGTATAATAAAATATACAGTTTATCATTTAAACATTAGATTCTTTTTTTTTTAATGTATGAATAATGGCAATAGTTTCAGTAAAGACATTTCAGGTTAAGTTACAAAATTTATTATAACTGACATGCAGCAGTTCGTTTTCTTCCCTTGGATCTGGATGAGTAAATTATGTTGCATCTCCTGAGACCAACATTAGAAAGAAAACATTTTAATGAAGAAAAACACATTCAGAAGAACAATTTTAAAATGTAATATGAGCCTTATTTTCCAGACTTACAGTTGATGAACATGTAAAGAACTTTTTTTTGGAATTCAAATGGAAAGTGGAAAATTGCCAGAATGCTGTTTACAAAGGAGTCTGATTAGCTATAGCTACATAAAGGTGTCCTTAAGAAAGAAGACAGAGGAAACAACTTAGAGTGAATCAATAGGGAAGTAAAGTTTCAGCAGGTGAGTCTTACCACTGAGGGAGCTAAGCCAAGGAAGGAGAAAGGATTATCTATCTATAAGTTCATGCACTTCAATATCAAAATGAGACACATTCAGGACCTGGATCAAACCAGTTCTCAGTAAATACTCATTCATATTAACCCATCAATTGCACTTAAACATTTTTGAAAACCAAATATTTTGTGTGTATGTTACTTTGTCTTTTAAAGATCAATGATTCGAGGGGTGCCTGGGTGGATCAATCATTAAGTGTCTGCCTTCAGCTCAGGTCATGATCCCGGGGTCCTGGGATTGAGCCCCACCTCTGGCTCCCCACTCAGCAGGAAGCCTGCTTTCTCTCTCTCCCACTCCCCCTGCTTGTGTTCCCTCTCCTGCTGTCTCTTTCTGTCAAATAAATAAATAAAATCTTTTTAAAAATGATCAATGATTTGAGATGTCTGGGTGGCTCAGTCGGCTCTAGGATCTGATCCCAGGATCCTAGAATTGAGTCCCATGTCCAGCTCCTTGCTCAGCAGGGAGCTTGCGTTTCCCTCTCTCTCTGTATCTCCCCCTGCTTGTGCTCTCTCTCTCTCTGATAAACAAATAATACCTTTAAAAAAATGATTCTTTCTTAGACAGGAAACAGACTAAAGGAAATAGAAAAAAAGACACCAGTGCCAGATTTGCCCCCAAATACATCAGAAACTATAAGCACTTTTCACCATAAAGGTATGTACACCCGCCCTATTTCAAACAAGAGAGTAACATAGTAACAATAGTATATTACATATATATTCTTAAGATTTTATTTACTTGTCAGAGAGAGAGAGAGAGAGCAGAGAGGCAGCAGGCAGAGAGAGAGGGAGAAGCGGGCTCCCCACTGAGCAGGGAGCCCAATGAAGGGCTCCACCCTGGGATCATGACCTGGGACAAAGGCAGACACTTAACCAACTGAGTAACCCAGAAGCCTCAGTATGTTACATGTTTTTAAGTGCCTTCCATGCATGAAGCTTGATTCTAAGCCAAACCCATGCATTAATTTATTTAGTTCTTACAACATTATTAAATTAATGCCATGATTATCTCCACTTACAAAAGAGAATGTGAAAGCACAGTAATTTGCTCAAGGTCACAGAAGCTGATAAGTGACTGAGTCAAGTCACACTACAAACAAATACAAAAGTCACATTCATGAGCTATTGTTATGAAGCTTATGAGGAGTCAATTCTTTTCACTTCTCTTAAAGTCTTTAGGGACTGTTTCTGTCACTTAGACTTCTTTTTTTTTTTTTTTTTTTTTTTTTTTTTTTTTTTTTTTTTTTTTTTTTTTTTTGTCACTTAGACTTCTTGAGTCTAGATCACTGTCCTAAAATGAAGCAGCTCTACTATCTCATGATTGTATTTTAAGAGAACTATTTTATCCTGAAATTCTAAGTCAAATTATTTCAAAGAAATATGTATTTGCCAAATGTGTATCACAAGGGTACTCAAAGTATGCTTACAAAGTTTTATAAAATCCCTCCATCCAAACTTTATGTACTACACTGAAGTCTTACACTGAAATCTTTGAAAGCCCAGGAAATACAGATGCCACAAAGTCTATTTCACTTCCATTAACAAATTTGTTCTTGAGAATGTCATTGTTGCTTCATCTTTACCTATTTACAATTAAATTTTGATATTATTTTGAATGAATTAGAAATTTTTTTCTCCACCAAAATGAAGTAAAATGAACTCAAGAGAGTTTTAGGCAGAGTTCTTTCAAACTCTGTTCCTTTTGTAGTGTCAAAATTCCGTGTAGTTTTAACATAAGGAATTCAGTCTATCACTGCATGGTTTTATTTTATTACACCATGTTAAGTGATCCCAAGTAGCCTAATGTGCTTAGTCATGGCCCTTCTGTCAAATATCTAAAGAAATGTGCAAAGTACAAAGCTTTCTCTGTAGGAAAGAGAAGCAACTAATTAATTTAGTTCCTGGAAAGATTATAATTATCCACTTATCCAAGAGCCATTCTGCTGTTAGTAGCCATTGCTTTTAAAATTTTAGAATCCACAGAGCATTTCTGAAATTAAAGTCACTTTCAAAAAAATTACTATTATACCAAGAAGTGATAGTAAGCAAATTAGGTGCCTAATGCAGTTTAGAATTATTATCATCAAGATATATAGCCTCATTTGTAGATATTTCAGTGAAATTTTAAATTAGTCAATAAAGGAAGAATACTTAATAATATAATAGATATAAGAAGCCCAATAGATTTTACCTGACATCTATATTAATTATGAGACTGAAACCAACAGATAGTTATAATGAACCAAAGCTAGCCCTACGGTTTCTTCCTTCTTTTTCTTTTTCATACCTTTTCTTTTTCTTACTTTTCCTTCTTTCCTTTCTCTTCTTTCCTTCCTTTCTCTCTTCCCCTCTTTCCTTCCCTCCTTTCCTCTTCTTTCCTTCCTCCCTCCCACCCTCCCTCTTTCTTTCCCTTTCTTTCTTCTTTCTCCTTTTCCTTTTTCCTCCCCTCCCCTCTCCTTTCCTTTCCTTTCCTTCTCTTGAAACATAATAATTAGCAGCTGCCTGAATCTTCTAGATAGTAAAATACAAGAAACTGACTCTCTGCTTGCATTCTTCATTTGTGTCTGACAATAAAGGTAATATACTTTTATCTTTGTATAGCTAATCAAAAGCAGGCCTGGCAGAATCAAGCAGGCATCAAAATGAAAGCAAAATATTCTGTCCTTTTTTTTTGAGGGGAGATGTTAAATCATACATTATGCATAAATTAAGTCATAAATTAATGTATAAATTGAGAGATTCCCTTTCATACTGTTTTCCTATGCAGGCTCATCACTAAATTAAACAGAAAATCTGATGCAGCTTCTTTCTGTTTGTTAAATATGCTTACCATTTTTCTTAACACACAGAAATCCCATAAAATATTAAGTGGTTTATAGGTCTGCAAGGTCCCCTCCAGTTACTGCCAATTTTAATTCTTAGCTTTAAGAATAGAAAGATCTGGGGGCACCTGGATGGCTCAGTGGGTTAAACTTCTGCCTTCGGCTCAGCTTATGGTCTCAGGGTCCTGGGCTCTCTTCTCAGCAGAGAGCTTCTGCCTGCCTCTCTGCCTACTTGTGATCTCTCTCTCTCTCTCTGTCAAATAAATAAATAAAATCTTTTTTAAAAAAAGGGGGGGGAGATCTGAAGACATGTTTTATTTCAAGTATTTCAAGCCTAACGACTTAATCAAAAACAGTTTAGAGGTTAAAAATTTGGTGTGACTTCAATACATTATAGCATGCTATCAAGGAAGCTCAAGAGTAAATCTTCCATGGCCATTTTCGTGAATGTCTTTAAGAAAGGAAGAGACTCTGATCCCAAATAAACATAAATATGTTATTTGACTTCTTGTTCTCGTTTTCCTTAATGTTACAGAAAGATGTCTATGCCTTTACCTGCTGAAGTACAAAGCAAACTTCTTTTTCACAGAAAGGGGGGGGGTGGTATTACTATATTAAAGTATTTTAAAAGAGGCTTTGATATATCTTATAATAGTTGTTAAAAATATATTATATTAAAAATATGCTTTGATGGAACAAGAATAAAATATTACTATAGTCCCTATGACTCAATTGTGACCTACTGCTAATTGTCAATTAAATGTATCTACTATTAGGTAGAAGAAGGGCTTTGGAGCCCTAAAAAAGGGAGTTCTATCTTCCTCAACCATCATATACTTCACTTTTTCCAAGAATCAAGAATATATGACAAGAAAACAGGTAAAAAGTAGTATTTTAGGAACTAACTATTGGGATAAATTTGGAATACTTGGTTTATAGTTCAGACTACTCATTAATGCAGCATTTCTCAAACTCTTGACATCTGCATATCATTGACTAGACACTGGAACTCACATGGATCATAACATTAAGGTAAATTAAGAAAAAGTGATTTATTGGAGAAGAACACAGAATGTTATTAAATTGTTAATAATTTCCTATCAGTAATAATGATAATGTTTGCATCTTACATGAATACTTCCAGTTCTCATTTAAAGATAAATAGCTATCATTGTAGAGAAGTTTGCATATTGAGGTAGTTTCTTTTTTTTTTTTTAAGATTTTATTTATTTATTTGAGAGAGAGAGATAGCATGAGATGGTGGGAGGGTTAGAGGGAGGAGCAGAAACCCCCCCCCGAGCAGGAGCCTGATGTGGGATGAGTCCCAGAACTCCAAGATCATGATCTGAGCCAAAGGCAGTCCTTAACCAACTGAGCCACCCAGGTGTCCCTGTATATCCAAATATCCAAGCAGTTTCTTATCTTACAAAATCCTAACTCATAATTATATGTTTTATAAAATAAATACACATATGCACTTCTGGATCATATATATATATATATATATATATATATATATTTGGACAGGAATATTACAGAGAGATTTCTCCTAAGGGGAGCACTTCATCAGAGAGTGTAATGGCAAGGAATTGTCCTAAGTTCCTGATTTGCTGATGTGGATCAGTAGTGGGTTTTTTTTTTTTACTAAAAAGGAACAAAAAAACGAGAAACAAGATTTGTTCTCTTTGACAAACCTCACTGTGGATTGTAATTTATAAGCAAACTAATTTATTTATGTATTCATTCAATGAGTGTGTAATAGGAGTTCATTAAACAGGTGTTTTGTCCTCCTATCTCCCTGACTGCTCCTGATAAATCAGTCTTCTCCCATTTTCTTCACCATCTGTTTGCATTTTGTGTAATCACACCTAGTCTCATGGCCTGAAACACTATTTGCTATTTACTACCAAATTTAGATGTCTAACTCCAGTCTTATTTTTGAGCTCTATATCTATATGCATTACTGTATATTCAACAATTCACCTTGCATGTCTACTGGGCATCCCAAACTTAGCATTTCCATTACAAAACTACTGAAACTTTCTCTAGGTGCTCTTATTCCCATCTTAGGAAACTGTACAATCTACCTGATTGCTCCAAAAAAAGTTTTATAGTCATCCTTCCCTCCTTTCTCTCATAGCACATACCTAATACATCAGTAAGCCCTATGCACTCTACTATTTCCTATTTGCTTTCTACTGTGTTCTTTGTACCTAGAGCAATGCCCGACATATACCTGGTACTCAATAAATACCTTGCATATCAATAGAGGAGTTAAGAGGAAAACAGCAACATAAGCAAATTTGAAATTATTACTCTATAATGTGGAGAATATTCTTTGGCAGGGCAGAAGTGTTTATGAGCGCAGAGTAAGAAAGTACTGTACTAACCCAGGCAGGAGAATTTCATAGCCTGAACCGTGAGGAAGGAAATAGAGATGATGAAAAACAGAGATATGAGACCTATTTAAAAGGTAAATTACAGAGCAGTAATAAATTAGATACTGGGGTATGGAAGAAGAAACATAAAGGGTACCTCCTAGATTATTCACTATCAGGATAACACAGATAGTAGTTTTTATTACTGTTATAGGAATAAAGGAAAAAGGTGTCTTGGGGGATTGGGAGGGTGTGGGTTCATTTTGAGATACGCTACATTACCTGAAAATGTAAGAGCTGTTAGATACCCAGTTCTGGAACAGAAAATGAAGTCTGAGCTGGACAACTTTTGAGCCATCTGTACATAAATAACAATTGTGGCTATAAGCTTAGATGAAATATCAGACCATTTAGAATAAAAGGAAAAATAATTTAAGATGCATGATGAACTAAAAAATACACCAGCTGAGGGGCGCCTGGGTGGCTCAGTGGATTAAGCCGCTGCCTTCGGCTCAGGTCATGATCTCAGGGTCCTGGGATCGAGCCCCGCATCGGGCTCTCTGCTCTGCAGGGAGACTGCTTCCTCCTCTCTCTCTGCCTGCCTCTCTGCCTACTTGTGATCTCTCTCTCTGTCAAATAAATAAATAAAATCTTTAAAAAAAAAATACACCAGCTGAGTAAATAATGATGCATTTGCCAACCAAAAAGCCAAGACAGACCAAAAGATAAAAATAGAAAATGAGTACAGAGATGTATTGTGAAAGCCAATTTTGAAGAAAGTAAAGGATGTAGTGATTAAAAATGGTGAATGACAGTGAGACCTGTGTCTTGGGGAATGGCATATTTGTAGATGGTTCCTCTACAAAGAGATAAAACTGCTAAGTTAAAAGAAGAAAAAGAAACATTAAATTTGACAATGTAGTAAGAAATTATGAGGTGAAAAGATTACCAGAGGGGAGCAAATATTATTTAAGGATGTTAAAAAAATGGCTATTTTCAAATGCTACTGAGAACTCAAAGTACTAGAAAATCCTTGATGGTTTAGAGACGTGGATTTTAATGGCTTCCTTATCAAGAATTGTTCGAGGCAATATTGTGCTTGAAAACAACTTGGAGTAGAAAAGAAATCGGTATCAGCTAACAAAAAAAAAGAGAATGAATATCATCATCTCCTTGGAGAAGTTTAGCAACGAATTCACAAATAATTGACTGATAGGGCAACAGCTATCAGATGATATGGGGTGGTGACGTTTATATTCATTTTTAAGGGAAAAACACTGACATACAACTCTATCATTTTTGATCTACTTTAAATTTACTTCATAGATTATAAAGTGAAAAACTTCTTTATCATGTGTATAATTTTGTTAACAAGTAGGACATTTCTCCTTCAAAAATAGATATATTCTTCAGTAATGCATATATCTATATATATGAAATAAGTAGATATGCTTTGCATGCATGCACATGCACACACATAAAGACACTATGCACTTTAGTGATATCAATCATCTAAAAAGAAAGCAAATAGATATGTTTATATAACAGTAAATGTTTTTTCACATTATGTATCAATGACTTAATATCACTGTCAACACTGCATGTATGAAAAGAATGTTTTCCAATAGCTACTTGTTTTTCTGAGTGTACCTGTAACTAAGTTCAGAATTGGTTTTATGTATTTTTCTGCAAAAGATGTGATTTTTAACCTCTTTTCCTTCTAAGAAGTAAAAATATTCATGAAGCCTCTGTAATTTTGTTCTCTTCCTCACATTTAATGACTCATTAATCATTTGTTCAATAAAAAGCATGATCACGAAATTAATATCAATAACAGTTTAGAATGATACTACAAACATATAGGGAAGACCTCCTTACAAACATAGGCTATGTTGTTCTATACCTACAAAACTTATTTGATGTTTATTGTGTAAATATCAGTTGTATTCCAGAGAAATCACTTGGGTTTGATGGAAAATGGTGAAAACTCTCCAGTGATTTTATGTTACTCTTTAAGAATGAAATTCTCCAATAAAATCCAATTTTAGAATATTCAGCCTTAAACCTCCCATTTAAAAAAATTATCTTTGACAGTTGCCTCTCTGAAGTTTGAGTTTTCCCAGCACGTAGTTTGCACATTCTATATGTGCACTACTAAGTTCCTACATATGCTATTCTTAATGTATTTTTCACATTACTTGGTCCATCCCACTACTTTTAAATAAACTATTTTTGAGTCACTGATTCATATCTTAAATTAGTGTAATGGCAGCAAAATGCAATATATGATAAATTATTAAACATAAACAATAAAAAATAAATGATGTGAAACACCTTGACAAAAATTACTGAGCCTGTTTAATGAATGATAACAAAAGCCCACTCAACAACTGGAATCTGTAGTTCACAGGAAAACTTTAAAAATGTAGAGACTGTTAAGACTGTAACAATATTAAATCAAAATCTGAATGGATTGTACATTTTACATTTCAAATTTGGGAAACACAGATAAAGAAAATTATTGCTTCTCTCCCCTCCCTCAATCCCCCGCCCCCAAACAGCAGCAGCTCCATCTGCAGAAAACGTGACAGACCGCAGAGAACTGCAATGGTCCATTTACCACACTTTACAAACACTGCACTAATGACTGCTTCCTTATCACTCTCCACCTATTAAGACGTGCAATAAACACATCTTTTAAAGCTTTACATTACTGTGGCTTCAAATACTGCACATCTTTTATGTGCAGTAATGATTTTCTAATGAATGTATATGCCTCAATGTCTTCTATGTATTGATTAGTATAAGCAGGCTAATTTTAATTCCTAGCTATTTCCATTTGTCAACAAGATCTTTATCAGTTTCCTACTGTATGCCTAGCCTCATTAAGGAAAACAGATTTGAGCTAGATGTTTAAAACTGTGACTTTTCTTTCTTAAACAGACAGAAGAAAATGTAGTATTTAAATATCATAATATTTAATTTATAATTTCTTATCATTTAAGAATTAGTATTTTCAATAAGACTATAAAAACATTAAAATAATTTTGGAAAAAAAGACACCAATAATAGTTTGAGTCTCACATTACTGCTAGACTTCCTCAAGCGGTGAGATTGATATGAATTTGTTTTAGCCCTTAATCATATGGATTCAATACAATTCAACACAATTCACATTAAATATAATTTTGCTGGCTCTAATCAAGTATTTTGTCATTCTACATCACTTTAACTTTATGTAACATATTATATATATACCAGTTTTTAAAAGTATAATTTTGGGCTTTTCACATGAACATTTTCCTTTCTCCTTCGTATTTGTCATTTTTAACATCTACGTAACATTCCTTTTAGCTGATACATCATAACCTTTAAACACTTCCTTAGACATAATATTTTCAATTTTATGATTTCGTAGGTAAAATTTTAACACACTTTGCTTAGTATATAGCATTCTACTTTTAGGAAACTGTTTCTTTAAATCAAATTTTCAGAAGTAGGATAACCCAATCTGAGATTGTGATTATGGATTTTGATTTGCAATCATGCACCATATCATTTTCAGAGAATCTTACCAACATACAACACCAGGTTTTTAAAAAAAGATTTTATTTATTTACTTACTTGGGGGTGTGTGGAGGGATTGGGAGGAGGAGCAGAGGGAGAGGGACAAGCAGACTCTGAGCTAAACATGAGCCCCTTGCAGGGCCTGATCTCACAACTATGTAATCATGACCTGAGCCATGATCAAGAGCCATCAGGAGCTGCAGCCTCAACCGACTAAGCCTCCCAGGTGCCCCACACCATATTTCTTGAATAGGGAAAGACTTGAACAGTTATTTCCCTATACTGAAATTATCTTGGGATAACAACTACAAACTAAATTCTTTGTGATATTTAAGTTGCCGTTAAAAATTATTTTTCATTTTTTACTATCTAAACTTTGCCCAGTGTCTTTTGTCCCTCCTCTCTGCATTTGCTATGAATTACTAAGTTTCACTGATATCTTGGTGATATAACTATCCACACAAACTTGAATTCTTTGATGTTAAATAAAACATACCTGAGTGTAAAATTCTTCTAAAAGTGAAATTTAGAGTCAATTATAAAACTTACAAATGCTCCTACCTAAATTCCCTGAAGAACAGTATAATACCACCACTCTGAAGAGAAGCTGAACATAAATACACTGCCATTCTGAATTCCAGTAAGAGTACCTGAAAAATAAGTAACTCCTCTGTTGTAGTAGTTATTCTCATGTGATATTTTCAAGTTGATAGTTCACATTCTGAAAGTCACAAACCAGTAGTAAAAGTAAGAAATATATTAAATAAGATCTCCTTGATGATTTTTGTTGACAGGAAATAATTTGAGGTTGGTTTGTTTGTTTAAGAAACTAATTCACCCCCTTTCTTTGAATTGAGAACATCTAGAGAATTGTACTATGGCAGCACACTGTGTTTAAAAAAAATAAAGTATTTTAAAAAATACATGTAAATACATTAATCAATGGAAGGCCTCACATATTTGGAACTAACAGGTCACTTAAAGGTATATATCAAATAGCATAGGGTGCAACAATGACCTGGCCTACAGGAAAATTCCAAAATAGTTTTATTCAATTCCTCCATAAAATGGGATTAGGATTTTTTTTTTTTTTTTTTTTTTTTTTAATATCCTACTGCCATAAAGAATGCCCAGGACAACCTACTCATATTAAGATGAGCTTAGTGACTCCAACTGCTAGACTGCAAGTGGTCCAGAGGCTATGAATAGATAGTGATGCAGAATCAGTAATGGGAATTTGTTTTCTTTTTCATGTCAATGACTCTTGTTTCTCCACTCCTTCCTTTCATACTAAGTCTCCCCTATGCCACCAGTCTCTCCCTCCCCCCATTTACCTCTGGTCTAAAATTATCTTTGGACGGAGGAAAAACTTGCTCTCCACGTAAACATTAGAATTTTTTAATTTATTATGTAGGCCAGTGTTTTCTCTAAATACTTTTTTTTTGTTTGTTTCTATGTATGGTGAGAGAGAAGACGAAAGAAGCTTAAGGTTCCAATGAAATGCCAGAAGGTATGAAGGGAAATACACAGGAAACACACAGGTTAGTACTTCTAGACTTAACCCTGCTACCAGTGTGTGACTGCTTATAAGATAGCCTCATATCCTAGTTTCTTTTATAATTGAGTTTGACATTCTGGGTAGTGTGAATCTCATTTTCACCACAGGCAAGAGGTGAATCTAGTTGTCATTGTTCTTTTTTTCCAGGTAATGGAATCCAGGTCATCAAGTTTTCCCATTACTAATAGGAATGGCATAGTTACTAATTCTCAGGCTAACATCTGTAAATTCCATTATGTTTTGTTATCCAAGAAAATCTCAGAGTAATTTAAGATCCCTGTTAAAACAAATAGCTGAAAGTTCTTCAATTTGAAACTCTTTTTGAATACCAGATATAAAACTGTGGATTTTAATTTAGCTATGGCATACTCATGACTAAAATAGGTTTGAAACTTTTCTGCTTCTAAATTTTTTCAAAGAAAGGAATCCTTTATATCTTTCATGAAAAACATATAGTTTTCCAAAGTTTGACATACATAAAATCTCAGGCTTGCTTGCAAATAAATTTAACACATTCTATACTTCATTATCTTAAGAAAAACATGTTTCTTCAGCTGGATCATTTGATAGTTTATGAATAGATTCTTAGCCTCTATTGTAATATAATTATACTGGTTTTATTTATGACATTACTTATAGTCTTGTAATCAATTACATAATAAATTGAATCTCTAAAACACCGCTGTGACTGGGAATCTGTGTGCTCTTGGAGGAGGTTACAAGTAAAGTATAGGGTGGAATTAAGCATCATTTTCAAGGCTTATTAAAAATCCCTCCAATTAAAATTAAATATGCACATTTTTTTTCTTTCATAACAGGGCAGCTTGGAAAATTCTTATGTAGTAGGTTATGCATTTGCAAAAGGTATGCAAGAATGTACCAGCAACTAAGTCCTACCTCATTATCTTCTGATGCTTTCCTCTCACAGGTCTTCTCAGATCTGCACAGCCATCATTTATCCCACCACAAGAAGGTACTTACCTTTCACATACCAACTGTCAAAATATTGTGCCATTTTAATTTGCTTTGTTTTTCTTTACAGATTGTCATCCTCGAATAAAATGCACTCTTTCAGAATCAGAATACTGTCTGCCTTCACTGCTTTTCCCCACAACTAATATATCACAAATTATTTATAGCTTTCATGAACCTTTGAAAAATCTCATTAATTTTTTATATATACTTCTATTTCTCCCCAAATAGCTTCCATTAGGATATACATTCTAATATTTTCTTTATATTAGCAAAGATGAGCATTATGTCTTGAGCCCTAATTTCTTCATCATGTATTTGTTGATAATGATAATGCATTTGATTTTATCAAACTTTTTCTGCTTCTTTTAGCTCAAAGATATTTTCACGTTACAAATAATTGATTAATATAAAACAAATCAACATGCAAAATAAGAGTAAGTCATAAACTAAATTTAAAATATGTAGAGTAAAAATTAATTTTTTTAAAGATTTTATTTATTTATTTGACAGACAGAGATCACAAGTAGGCAGAGAGGAAGGCAGAGATAGAGGAGGAAGCAGGCTCGCTGCTGAGCAGAGAGCCCGATGTGGGGTTCCATCCCAGGACCTTGGGATCATGACCTGAGGCGAAGGCAGAGGCTTTAACCCACTGAGCCACCCAGGTGCCCCAGTAAAAATTAATTCTTGAACATAATTATTTTACTACATAAGGAAGACATCAGGATTAATTGTCCAACCTTTGTATAATGTTCATATGTAATCTTAGATTTAATTCATATATTAAAAAATAAATGTGCCTTAACCAAATTCTATGTAGCAAGTATAATGTTTATATCAGAATGCATTTCTTAAGTAGTTTTTTTTAAACATAAAACATCTGCTTTTCTGGGATGCTTTGGTAGCTCATCGGTTAGGTGTCTCCCATTGGCTCGGGTCATGATCCCAGGGTCCTGGGATTGAGCCCCAATATGGGTTCTCCTTCTTCCTCTGCTCCTCTCCCTGCTTGTATTCTCTCTCTCTCTGTGTGTCTCAAATAAATAAATAAAATCTTTTAAAAAAACATCTGCTTTTCTCACATCTAATTTTTTTAATAAACCACAAGGATGAATTAAGAAAAATTGTACATAAAATATATTACAAATAGAGGCATCTGTTTATCAATCACTTTTCTATACTTCAGTATTAATTATTGCATACCTTTTAAGAGGCAAAATACATAATTTGGAATTGTTTTTACCATATGCCAATAACACTTAACAATCAAGATAAACACCTCTTATAACTGAGTAATCTTCTGAAAAAAATAGGTAAAATAAGAACTAAACATTCTCATATTTCACTTAGACATTCAGAATTTAAAAAAATACTTTCAGTAGAAATTTATCCTTAGCTTTTATAGCTTACTACATTCAGTCCAATTGCCTATATCTGAATATGAGCTTTACCATTTACTAAAGGCAGAACCTTTGGGAATTTTTAACCTTTCTAAGCCCGCGTCACTTTATTTATAAAATTACATCATATGGGTTTTTTTTTTGAGAATTAGAAGAGATTTTATATGTATAAAATGCCTGACAAATTGTAAAAGCTCTATAAGCATTATTTTCATTTTATGGATTTAATTTTAATAGTATAATGATTTCTCTTATAATTCTCTGCTGAAAACATATGCAAATAAAAAACCTTCTCAAGAGCACTTACTCTTTCGTCCTTTGGGATATCCAGCTTTTTATGAGATAGAAAGAATCTTGTGTCCTTGGAGAAGTCCTTCAAGTAGTACCTAAGTGTCAGTCAAATGGCAGTTATCATACATCTATTATAGTTAATGCTTTTCAAGATCTCACCCTCTCACAAGCCCAAGGACTGTAATTATTTGGAAATAGATATTTTCCTTAAAATTGGTGTGCTTTAACCTGTTTGAAAGCACGAGGTCAAGGAATATTTAAATTATAGTCTATGTTTCCTTCTTACTCAGAGTTCAAAGTGTTTTAAATGAATATTTCAATTACATAGGACTTCTTAGGCTTTAAAAATAACAGAGAAATGTCATTTGGGTTACTTGTTACCTAATCATAACTTTATCATCTGTCAACTCACCAAGTCCCTTCTGGAAGTGTTGGCACAGAAGTCTGGACACTCACGGCTCTCATTTTTCTGGTTGGCTTCTGGCTCTTTGACTCATTCTCACTTCTGCATGTTCTAACAGAACACTGGAATATATTGTTTGTATAAATGTTAGTAAAGTAGAATTCAGTCCTACAAATAATCCTATATAAAAGCTCTCCAACATTTTATTTCTAAAACTACTTCAAGAGCTTTACCAACTTTTCATGATCACCAAAAGGCATAGTGGGGATTACTTCTTCAATGAAACATAATTTTTAAAAAATCCTTTATGAAGTCACAATCTTTAACAAGTTTAGGGTTATGATAAAGAGGTTGAAAATCAAACATGAACTCATGCCTTACACTACACATTATAGTAAAGAGATGTGGACTATTGGCAGTTTGAAATCAATTTGTTCTATTTAACCAGAATGTAGATCATGAGACAATTCTATTTAGAATTACACATAGTGTACTCAAATACAAGTTGCATTGCCCAGGCAAATAAAAATCGTTTTATGTTCATGAGGCAGGAGGTGGGTAACTGGGGATGCTTGTTAGGTGCTGATTTTTGCTGACTCACACATCTGCATAATGATCTTAGTTTAGTATTACCTAATAAAAGAGCATGGAGATAGCTATACTGCTTAGAGTGCCAGAAGTAAAAGGTAGAAAACAAACTGGAGCCTAGCTGTGCCTTTTTGTATGTATACAATAAAGTATGACAGGAGTTCAAACTAATGTCAACAAAATGTTGAGCCACGGGCCTCTTCCCAAATATAAGGCATGATTAAATATTTAAATGTGTATACTTATCAGGAGAAATTTGTCCAACCTTATTTTAAATCTGTCTAGTTCACATAACAGAGAACATATGTAACTCTATACCTGATTTTTTCACTTTATTTCTGAGCTTATCTCTTGATAGATTAGTTTTAGATACATCATCCAAAAATCACATAATTTTTGTGTCTACTATGAATTGGAATAAGTGGCAAAGAAGTGCATAAAAAAATCAGGATACCAGCTTTACAGAAAGCACAACTAATAATCAAATAAACACACATACTGTATTTATATTCATTTTAGAAAATTTTGTGAAAGTTTATAATTTTTAAATCAAATTTATAAAAGAGATTAATGTAATTATTTCGTTGCTGACTACAAGGTTCATATTTGATTGTACAAATCTAGGAATTCTTTGCTGATAGATTTCTCTCTCCCTGCCTTTTCCCCCTTGTGCTTTCTTTTCTTTCTTATAAATTAATTCAAACTCAGAACATGCATACCAATTTTGTTAGTTTCAATGTCTTCATTATATTCCACTTATGGATCTAAAATAATGACTTGAATTATTTCCCTAAAAATGGATAAATGGATATTTATGACATTTTTACTATTTGTAGTAATGTCCCATGGAACATGTATGTTGTATGAGTGAGAATTCCAGTGCACCGTATGAGCATCTTCACAGGATAAATTTCCAGAAATAAAATTGCTGATTCAAAAAGTACATTTTAAATTTGGTGGTTGTGTTAAAATGTCTCACCCTGAAAAAAGTTTATGCCAATTTACAGAACAGTATTAGAGTATAAGAATACTTGTCAAACTGAAATCTTTCCTTCATTAATCCATTTACTCATTCATTCAAGAAATATTTATTGCATACTCACAATATGCCAGGCACTATTACAGCTAATGGATTATCACAGGGAACCAGTCAAGAAAAGCCACTTTCATACCAGAAGCTTACATTGTAACAAATAATTAATGAAGTTTGTCACCAAACACTTGATTTTATGATAGCCTTCTAGCGTTAAAAAAAAAAAAAATTGGATTTTGAGGAAAAAGTCCTCTGACTTTGGCAATGGTGTTCAAATAGATAATATATCCTAGTGAGAACTGAAAACACACAAGATTTATTTACAAAACAGCAGTCTATTACTAGAAGGCATTATAATTACCTCACAGATCTTATTTTTGCAAAACATCAAGAGGCCAAGGAGAAAATCAGACTCCCTTTAGGGCCACAATTTGGCATTTTAGCAGCAGAATGCAATTCTAGATCACTGTACCCTTAAACATTCTTTTGTGATTCCATTTGCTCTTTCTTTTCACATTACACAGTATAACTTTGTATTATTTTAATCATTATTGTATTTCCCAATATTTTCACATTACATAAAAATCTCATGGAGATAAATTTGAGCAATTAGTTTCACATGTTTAATACTAAGATATGAATTGGAAATCTATACACTGGATTATAATACATGCTACATAAAACATACATAAACTAAATATTCTTTCCATCCCACACCCACAGCCATCTTGGTGGCAGCCATCATTTGTATCTTGTGCATACTGTAAGAAATAGTCTGGGCATATGCACTGAAACATAAAGTATACATATAATTTATTGACCAAACTGAGACCCTTTTAAGAGTGAAAGGGTATGTAAGTACTAATTATGCTAGGACAATAGATGAAAATTAGAAGTATACTGGGAAAACTGAAATATATGGCCACCCTATCTATGCATCACATATTTGGGCTGAATATATAATTTAATTTGACCTATAAGGCAGCATAGTACAAACTCCTCTTCACCTTTTTCCACATAAAGGTATATTTTGGATATTTCCAGATGATTATACATAAAATTATTAATCCTTTATAATGTCTACATAGACACATCATTATTTCCCCTGTTAACATTTAGATTATTTTCATTACTTTACTATTACAAACAGTATCATATTAAACATCCTTAAGTATATATATATGTGTCATTTTGCTTATATGTAAATATATCTGTATAATAAATTGTTAGAGTTAGAACTGTTGAGTTAAAAGTCATGTGTTCTTAAAATTTTTGATGAGCATTGCCAAACTTTCCTCTTGAAAAGTTCTATCACCAATATATGCGTTCTCCTATTTACTCAAGTGACTGTCAATGCAGTGAATTATCACTATTTGTTATATGTTTGTTAATATTTTTAAAATGATGTTAATTTTTATTTTCATTTGTATGTAACTTTAAGACATTTTAATTTCCTCATGCCCATTTTTTCCTATGAAATTACTGATTTTTACCCTATTAATTTATAAGAGATATTAGTCATTTTGCATTGATAGGAATTATCACCCATTCAGACCTATGCACTGAGTAATCAACACCTACATTTCAATTGTATCCAACATTTAGCAATGTTGATTTTTTTTAAAGATTTTATTTATTTATTTGACAGACTGAGATCACAGGTGGGCAGAGAGGCAGGCAGAGAGAGAGGAAGGGAAGAATGCTCCCTGCTGAGCAGAGAGCCCGATGCGGGACTCTATCCCAGGACCCTGGGATCAGGGCCTGAGCAGAAGGCAGAGGCTTTAATCCACTGAGCCACTCAGGTACCCCAGCAATGTTGATTTTTAATCAAAAGAAATTCTAATCCTCTCAAAGATTTAGTTGCTGAGTCATCATGTATGTATTGGAGAAAAAATAAATCTATAATGGAGATGGGGCTTTTCTCAAATGAAAAACTCAATGATGAATGACTAGACATCTTCATGCCTTTCACTCATGTGCACACCTAGTATTTATTTAGTAGGAACTTCGTAACAGATTGGCAGGAGCTATAAGTAAAATCATGAGAAGACGGCTCTCAGATGGTTACTAGTCAGCTAATGGTAGGTTATGCCTTGGAAATAAACCACCTCCAAATCTCAAAGTTTTGAAACAACAAAGGCTTATTTCTTGCTCATGTTACATTAAAGCTGTGGCAGCTGCAGTTCAGCTGTCTCCACCCCATTAGTCTTCTTGAGTCTTTTTTACTCTAGCAACAGCTTATATTCGGGGCATGCCGTGCTCATGGCCAAAGAAAAAAGGGAGAAGTGCTGAAACATACTGTCACTCTTAAACCTTCTCATTGGTATACTCAGACTTCTTCACATATTCTACCAGACAGAGAAGTAAAACCAGAAGTCAGTGGGGTGAAGGCATAAAGTCATTCCATAGAGAGGTACTGTAGCTCACATGGTAATGGACAAGGTTATATAATCCTGTTACAAAAAATGATTAGAAAGAGTATTACAATCTACCACAGGCAATGCTCTGGCCACAACTGTTCACTTTATTCCCCTCTATAGGAAAAATATCCTCATATCCTTTCTAAGTAGTTACCAAGAGGTCCTATCAAATCTCAGCACGAGGCTCAAAGTCCAGGATCTTGGTATAGACTTGACATTTGTTCCAGAGGGACTCAGAGTTTATCTTTAGAAAACAGCTTGAATTCCAAATATATGTCAGAATATCAATGAGAAGAAGAAAGTAGAAGTAGCATCTCAAAAAGGGAATTTACATACCTAGATATGATAGTTCTAAGAAGTTTCAGGAAGTATTATTTGGAAATTAGTAATTTAAAAGTTATAAATATTGACTCCTTTGCTTCTAATACTTGGAGGCATAGTATTATATTAGATGCTCTTGTAACATTGGTTTTTAGGCATGTAAGCACCATTTGTTAACGGAGTCCTCCAAGATGAGAACAAGAGAAACTAAATCCATAGCTAAGGATTTTTCTCTTGTAATATTTTGGATAGCAAATATTCCTTCTCAAGAAGAAATTCTAAGGGGATAATGTTGTATATCAGTATCTATCATATTAAACAACTGAGAAAGAATATCATTCCTGTACCATAAACAACATGAAATTATTTGGGTATTTCTTGATGGCATTTATCTTTTTTTTTTTTCCCACTGAAATTAAAATCACTATACATTTCCTTTTCTTTCCTCTATGAATATTTATTGACTGGTTTACTCTTTGACAGCAACTGTGCTATTCACTTGCAATGAGAAATGCAAATTTCTTTAAACAACCTGAAGTAAAATAAGAATGACTAAATAAGCAGTATCCAAACAGTAGGGTACAGGAGTCAGGAATAAGCTGAGTGCTAAATGAAGAGGCAAGAAAGTGCTTGAGGGAATATGGGGAGAATTCACAGAGGAAGTACCTGAAAGAGCCTTTTCTTATTTTAACCTTTAAGAGGAGTGGGGTGAGTGGCAGAGGGGAAGAAAGAGAGAGAATCTTAAGCAAGCTCCATGCCCAGCACAAAGCCCAACACGGGGCTCCATTCACAATCCTGAGATCATGACCTGAGCTGAAATCAAGAGTCAGAGGTTTAACTGACTGAGCCAACCAGGCACCCCCCAAACCCCAAGAGTCTTAAAAAAAGACAAATAAGATACTGTGAGTGGAATGACACCAATGCAAACACAAAGAGCATGAAAAAATAAGGACATTGAAAACATACATGCATACCTGAAGTTTAACTTTGAACTAGTGAGACTAGTGAGTCCCAGTCGGCCCTGTGAAGTATACTAAGAAACTAAAACTAGTCTTCAGTTTCTCACACACAATTTTTATTTATTTATTTATTTATTTTTACTAAATGAGGTATGATCAGATGAGGGATTTAAAACAATAAACCTGATGGGACTGGGAAATGGATTGGCATAGGGTGATACAGACAGCAGGAAGATGAAACTATTTTAAGTGACACAAACACTCACAGGTCTGAAATAAGATCTTGGCCATTTTCTCTCAAAAATCACTTTTTTGAGATATTTTAGGCATTTTTTTCAATAAAGGAATTATTTCTCCCAATTTCACTATAAACATTAAAACAGCTGTTTCTACCATAATTCTGAAAAAACAAAAAACAAACAAAAAACCTCACAAAACTAGGTTCAATGTTACTTTTACTTGAAATATGTCATAGTCAAATGTACAATCATTTTAATATAGCATAACTGAGAGATACAAATGCATACTTCTTCAATTTCTATGAGGAGAATGGACAAAATGTTTTGAATGTTTTACAGAAAGTATTAACCCACCAAGTAGAGAGTTACCATTTTTAATTCACATTGTTATTCCTATTTAAGAAAGACACAAGACAAGATGGAGAAAAATTTACTGAAAATTATCTATTTAGGCAGCAACCTAATCCAGTGATTTTACTCTATAATAAATACTACTCCACATAAGGGCTGTCACTATATCCTGTACCAGGCAGCAAGTTTTATTGAGCCAAACTAATTTAGTAATAAATCTGCCAGAATCCACTCAAAACATTCTCCTAATTAACCAGAATAGGAATAAATGAATTGAAAAATGTTATCACCCTATGAAAGAAATATTATCAGTTTCTGGAGTTACTTAACTGATTTGTCTCTTTATCCTGGTATACCCCGTTAAAAATATTCTGATTACTTGGGATGAAGAAATTATAAAATGCTTTCTAGGAGCACCAAATTATTGTGATTCTTAACTGCCTTATATTTATTTGTTGAAGCACACTTTATTCTAGTAATATAATTCATCTCTACTCATACACTAATATAGTAACTTTTGTCATTCCTTAATCTTTAAATGACTTGTGTGCTTTTAGAATACTTTCATTTACTTTTTATTACTTTAGCTCTTCTATAATTTCTTTTGATCTCTTCTTCAACAATTTCCAATGACTGTTTCCAGAACACTTCCAACAAAATTTTAAATGTCCTTTAACAATTAAGTTTCATTAAAGCTTAATAATCTAAATCTTAACACCAATGATCAGCATTTAATGAAACAAAGACAACTTTCCATTTGAAGATAAACTGACTTTATTTTTTTTTCCAGCCTGAGGGTCCAACAGTCTGCCTTTGGTAGGAATTGACCTTAATATTTGTAACTTCATTGCTTTATTCTGTGTTTCTAAGGGCTTGCATCATGCTTTTTTTTCTACACCTCTGAAGGAATGTGTTTTATTTTTTTATTTTTTTTTTAAGATTTTATTTATTTGACAGACAGAGATCACAGTAGACAGAGAGGCAGACAGAGAGAAAGGAAGGGAAGCAGGCTCCCTGCGGAGCAGAGAGCCCGATGTGGGGCTCGATCTCAGGACCCTGGGATCATGACCTGAGCCAAAGGCAGAGGCTTTAACCCACTGAGCCACCCAGGCACCCTGAAGGAATGTGTTTTAAATCCCCAAGATTTTTCCAAAGTGGAGAGTATGGAAAAGGTGAGGAAGTATAACTACACTGGAGAAACATGGCAAACACTCCCTCAGATCTGTGATCAAGGCTAATACCTTCAGTGAAAAATTATTTTGATTTTACATATCTTTGATATATGTGAGAAGAATGGCACTTCATCTTTGTAGTCTTCTCCCTAAAGCCTTGTAGCCCCGGTGTAAACATACAAAAACAAAACAAAACAAAAATCAGAAAAACTCAAACTGAGAGCTAGTCTACCAAAAATTCGACAAGTACTCAAATATATCAACATCATCGTAACCAAGGAGGTTTGAGAAACTGTCACAGAACAGAGAAAGTTAAACAAACATAATGATTAAATGTAATGTGGTACCCTGGATGGAATCCTGGAATAGAAAAAGGGCATTAGCAAGAAATTAGGGAAATACAAGTAAAGGATCGGTTTTAGTTAATGGCAATATTACCAATGTTGGTGATTAGTTTTGACAAATGCACTGGGGTGATGTAAGATGTTAACTACATGAGGGGTATTAAAGAATTTTGTATACTATCTCTGTGAATTTTCTGTAAACCTAATACTATTCTAAAAATGTTTTAAGTTTATTTTACATTTTTTCCTTAAGACAGCAAATCAATAACAATGTAATACTGAGAACAGGCAAAACAGCCTCACATGTATACCCAACAAATAGTATATTATTAACAGGACTTCCACACACACTTTATACTTTGAAAAATTTTGTACTGTGGATTTACACCTTCTGAGTTAAGCTGTAACCAAATGGTAAGGGGAACATTTTGTCAAAATTACTCTTGACAGTCTGTTAAACAACCACAAAATACGGAACATATTGTCTTATATATACAACATTCATACAGAGAATTATATCAGTTCTTGTAAATCCTTCACAGTCAACATTTCTCCATGGTCCCTTTTGTAATAAATATGATCCTTCGATTTAATTTTCTAACTCCTAACCGCTTGCACAAACAGTGTTATTCATTTCTTTCTCAATGATCTGGAAACTCTTCAGAGAATCTCCATTTCTCCTTTCAAAGACATTAAAATATGGGTTGATAACTTAAGATTTTATTGTGTTTCTTCTCAGATGCTGAATCGTCATCTCTGAATTATTTTTATTTCCTGATGGTTCAAATGAGTTCTTCTACCAGGTACACATGTGACTCCACTATTGTTCAGGATGTTGAATGCCTTTATTAGCATTTACACTTCTCATGACCAAAAGGTCAAATATTTTATTTAGGTAGGAAAGAGCTAGGTATTGATATATTTAATTGGAATAAAATCAGTGAACTATATTTAAAGAAAAAAAAGTCATCTAAATATGGAAATTAGCAAATCATAGATGATCATCAAATTAATGTTTGGTCACTTTAAAAATTAACCTTTGAAGCAATTACATCTAATCCTGGTGCTGCTATTGTGCCATTAAAAAAGGTACCAGTATTTGGGTAAGTGAGGTTTGTTATTACTTGTATTGACACTGAATTAAAAAATCCAAAGTTAAAGTCCTCCAAATCCTTGATTTAAAAAAGCTTGGTTGGCTAAGCATCTGCCTATGGCTCAGGTTGTGATCCCAGGGTACTGGGATGAAGCCTGGTGTCCAGCTCCCTGCTAAGTGAGGACTCTTTTTCTCCCTCTCCCTGTACCCCCCCCCCCCACTCCTGCTCTCCCACTCTCTCTCAAATAAATAAATAAGATCTTTAAAAAAATAAATAAAACTAAAGTTACTGATCAAGTGACAAAAATTAACCAGAAAAAGTTCAATTGCTTATTCAATTTTTTTTTTTTTTAAGATTTTAATTATTTATTCATGAGAGACACAGAGAGAGAGAGGTAGAGGGAGAAGCAGGCTCCCCAGTGAGCAGAAAGCCAGATGTGGGACTAGATCCCAGGAATCTGAGTTGAATGCAGACCCTTAACCGACTGAGCCACCCAGGCACCTGCTTATTCTTCTTCAATAAATAAAAGTGAATAATCAAAAAGTTCATCTATTGTAAAGATTTTATCTAAGTTATATGAAGTAAAGAGGTAGCAATCAGAATGGGCAAATTTAGTGTTGTTCATGAAATGTTTCTGACTCCTGACCCTTCGGGCATAGTACACTTCCTTGACCCTCATCACTGCATGGGTCTGAGAAGTTCTGGCCTACAAATAAGTGTATGTAAAGGATTTGTAACACTTCTCAGTTAATATTTAACTGGTTGTACAAATCTCCAAATCTTTGTTTTTCCTCTGGCAATGTGACCAACAATGGTCTAAATTGCTTTTGCCCCCTGGCCTGGGTTCACTTGTCACTCTGCAGTTCCAAAGAATGCAGTTCCTCTGTTGACTAGTTTGTGTTTTTGCATGAGAAAACAACCAGATAATGAAAATACAAAATAAAAAACACAAAACAAATATGTAGTCAAAGTCACTGAGAATTGAGAGTCTCTGGATACCAGATCATAACTTTTTTTTTTTTTTTAAAGATTGTATTTATTTATTTGACAGACAGATCACAAGTAGGGAGAGAGGCAGGCAGAGAGAGAGGAGGAAGCAGGCTCACTGCTGAGCAGAGAGCCCGATGCGGGGCTTGATCCTAGGACTCTGGGATCATGACCTGAGCGGAAGGCAGAGTCTTAACCCACTGAGCCACCCAGGCGCCCCCAGATCATAACTTTCTTAAACAGTGACAATGCCATTTTTAAAAGGAGGAAACACATATAATTTTAGCTCCAAAGATTTTATTTTAATTAACTACATTCTCTGAATAATTAAATAATTAAATAATTTTTAACTAATTAATTCCCAGACATCTTCCTTCACAATGGATTGTGTGCACATAAGGAAATAATTTAGAAAAATTGTTTTAGGCATGAAAAGTAGACATTTAGTTTTAAGACATTACAGATAATATTCCAATTATAGTATTATCACACCCCACACTAAAGACCAGCATTAAGCTAACACCAATATTTCTCCAAGTAAAATTAAGAGCATTTAAAATACTTGAAGAACTAGGACTCATATATATGCAATGAGTATCAAATACAGTGTTTGCTTTGAAGGAATGTTCAGTGAATGTTTCTCATCTACCAAAATCCTTCCTGCCTTATCTTTATTTATACATACTATTTACCCATGTTGAGATTCTTTTGACAGTCCATACCTTACCCATCTTTAAAGACAAGGACACCTATCACCTCACCTTTATTGTCCACAGATAAATCATTTCTCTGAACTCCTATAATACTCACAGGGTATATTAGAAAGTCAATGTATATTTTCTATTTTGTAATCATTACTTTATCTTTACTTATCTGCAATAATCTCATCTTCTAAGCACATTGGATAGCAAGACCAGAACCCTAGGACTTTTGTTTTCATAGCTTACCTTCCGTTAGGTAATTTACTTCCAACAATCCCAGGTACTTGGCTAGTGTTCAGGTTTTTTTGTTGTTGTTGTTGTTGTTGTTGTTGTTGTTGTTGTTGTTGTTGTTTTTAAGCTGGAAGATTCAAATCTAACTTCAAATACACATTTTTCCATGAAAACTTCTTAGTTTCAATATTCCTAGATAAGTTTCTTACTCTACATACATCCTCAATATTTTTATTCAGTACATATAGAGTATCAAAATTCAAATTTATTAATGAACTCTGAGATCAACAAGTTTACTCACCTAAGTGTTACATTTTCTTTCTCTTGTATTCCACCATATTCCCTAAAACTTTACCTCAATGTTCTGAATTCAAAAGAAGCCTTAACTACTAAACACACGGATATAGATGGGTCTAATAAAAAGCACAGATAAGCCAGCAAAGCCTATAGGTTGATTACCTTTGAAAAACAAGTTTAACTTGATCAAATGTTCTTTATCAAATATGCTTTATAAAAATAAAAAAGTTAAATCTAGGAATTACAGAAAATAAGACACTAAAATCCCTCAAACACATGTGAAAAATATTGCAACTCATTTACAGAAAAATGCAAATTAAAACCACAATTAGATTTCATTAAAACCCAGCAGAAACAGCAATATTTAGATCTGAAAATGCTAAGAACAGAGAAAACTGTGAATACTATGAGTATACACTGGTTCACTATTTGGGAACATTATTTAGGAAATTTTAAGTCATACATATTCTCCAATGCAGCAATTCAATTTCTATACATATATAGTCTAGAAAAGCATGTGTTTACATGTCCCAGAAGACATTTTTAGTCAATTTCTATACATATATATTCTAGAAAAGCATGTGTTTACATGTCCCAGAAGACATTTTTAGTAGGACTTTTTCAAAGTAGTCTGAAACTAGACATGTATGTATACCATTCATACACAGAATGGGTATATTTTTATTATATTCAAGCAATATAAAACATACAGAAAAAAAACTTCCTTCTACTCAGGTTTTGTAGCTGGGCCTGAGAATTAAACTTACATAAAACAGATTAACAGAAAAAAAGCATACACATTTTAGTACTTTTATGTGCACAAAGGAGTCTTCCTGAACAAGTTGTTAGGACCAAGAGCTTATGTACATTTTTAAATTTGTGGAGAAATGAAATGATAAGTTTTTGAAAGAAATGATAAATTTGTGGAGAAGTGAAAAGACAGATATTTGGACCAGGGGCAGTAAATCCTGGCAAAGTGACTAGGAAATATATGGGTGAAATTAATGGGAAATAAGGGTCATTGTAAGAGGTTTTTTTTGAATAGGTAGATTTTGCATCATTTCTTAGTCTCCAGTGATAAGAATTTTCTCTTTCTCATGGGTAATTTTATGAACAGCTTTTAGATAGAAAGGGAGAGAGAGAGCTTTTCCTCTATCTGCTGTCTCTAGTGCCTTTAGCTCAAAAAATTCAATAAGCCATAGTAGCTTATTTTGGGGGTTAGATGTTTTGCACTCTCTCAAAAGTGAATAGGCAGTGTGATGGTTAATTTCATGTGTCAGTTTGATGGCTGGAGATGCCCAGATTTCTGATAAAACATTTCTGGGTGTGTCTCTGAAGATCCTTCTGGAATACATTAGCATTTGCATTAATATAACACTGGGTAAAGATCACCAATGCTAGTGATCTAATCTAATCCTTTGAGGGCTTGAATAGAACAAACAGCAGAGGAAGGGCGAACTTTCTGGCAGCTTGGGCTGGGATTTCTCTTTTTGCCCTCAGAAGCCAGCATTTCTAGTTCTAGGGCCTTTGGATTCAAACAAGAACTTAACACCATTGGCTGCCCTGGTCTCAGGCCTTTGGACGAGGACTGAATTACACCACCTGCTTTTCTGGTTCTACAGCTTGTAGGCTGAAGATTGTGGGACCTTTGAGCCTTCATAACAGTGTGTTCCAGTTTCTATAATAAACATCCGTCTCTCTCTTATTTTCATTTCATATTGTTGCATACTGTCTATATTAAAGTTCTGCAGAAAACAAAGATGTGTGTGTGTGAGTGTGTGTGTGTGTGTGTGTGTGTGTGTGTGTACAGACAGAAAAGAGAGAAAGAGATGAAAGAGATCCTTTTGCTTTTGGTTCTCTGGAGAACTTTAATATAGATAGTATACGACAATATAAAATAAGCTGGCAATATTTTGCATAGGAAGCAAAGCACACAATTTTATATAATGTGGGTTAATTTATATAAAGTTCAAGACGAGGCAAATTAAAACAATGTTGTTAATTGATAAATACATAATAAAATAAAAAGTAAGATCAGGAGAGTGATCATTTTTGCAGGAAGGAGTATTTTGGGATAGGGCATGCAGAAGCTTCAAGTGCTAGAAATGCTCTCTTTTTTTAACAAGGTGATAGTTATATGGATATTCACTAATATTTACATAAATGACACATATATTTTCTATATTGTGTTTACATAGTATATCTCACAGTAGTAAAAATCAGCAAACTTGAATTGTATATAATGTAGGATAGAACAACAACAAAAAGGGTAGAAGAAAGGAGGAAAATAACTATGAATATAGAAAAATTTATGGGTTTATTTTCTCAGGATCTCAATAAAACATCTATTAGCTAAATATTCCTTGGCATGGTTCAAATTTATAAAGGGCTTAACAAATGAAATTGACTTCTATAATAAAGAGACAAGATACCTGAAGAGCCACAGCACAGACAGCTTAATTGGGTTTCATTAAGATTTTGATTATACTGGCATATATAGTTATGTAATGTGGCATGTGATACTCAGACTATCAGGCTAGTAAATGACTTCAGAATTGACTGTGGCTTTTGGAAATTAGGTGATTAGTGATTTAAGAGCAAATGGAAATAAAATAAAAGAAAATGGAAAAGAAATAAAAGAGCACTTGGGGAAATCTTGTGTAGTCATTGTAAGATATTAATCTTTGCCATATTATTTTTCCTCTCACTTAGATTATACTCCCCTTTTTAAAAAATGAATTTGGACATTGTAGAATAATTCAGATACTCATTTATGTACTAGCCATAAAAGGCTTTTTATTCCTTTTTATAGAGCTAAAAGTACAGGTTATCCTCTCCTTATCTTAGTTTTATAGATGTTGTTCCATATATAGTCAGTGCCTATATCCCAAAGGCTTAAGAATCCATGAGGAGTTTATTCCTAAATTAAAACACAATCTTTAAGTTAAAATTTAAAATGAAATTTTAACCTCATTTGCGTTTTTTAAAACGACATTTTAACCTCATTTGCCTTTTTTCACCTACTTTCACCACTAGAAGTTGTATATTGTCTAAAGGAAGAAAACATTATATTCACATGGTGTTTGCAGAGCATAAACTGAAAAAAAGTATACCTTGTATGTAGGACATGTAATACATTTTCTTTTTTTTTTTTTACTGCTTTTTTTTATTTTTAAATTTTTATTTATTTCTTATTTTTTTATAAACACATACTGTATTTTTATCCCCAGGGGTACAGGTCTGTGAATCGCCAGGTTTACACACTTCACAGTACTCACCATAGCACATACCCTCCCCAATGTCCATAACCCCCCTCCCCCTCTGCCAACCCCACCTCCCCCCAGCAACCCCCAGTTTGTTTTGTGAGATTAAGAGTCACTTATGGTTTGTCTCCCTCCCAACATTTCTGCAAAGAAGACATCCAGATGGCCAACAGACACATGAAAAAGTGCTCCACATCACTCGGCATCAGGGAAATACAAATCAAAACCACAACGAGATACCACCTCACACCAGTCAGAATGGCTAAAATTAACAAGTCAGGAAATGACAGATGCTGGCGAGGATGTGGAGAAAGGGGAACCCTCCTACACTGTTGGTGGGAATGCAAGCTGGTGCAACCACTCTGGAAAACACAGCATGGAGGTTCCTCAAAATGTTGAAAATAGAACTACCCTATGACCCAGCAATTGCATTACTGGGTATTTACCCTAAAGATACAAACGTAGTGATCCGAAGGGGCATGTGCACCCGAATGTTTATAGCAGCAATGTCTACAATAGCCAAACTATGGCAAGAACCTAGATCTCCATCAACAGATGAATGGATAAAAAAAATGTGGTATATATACACAATGTAATACATTTTCTATGTATTGCTCTCAATTTCCAGTGTGTGCTCTCAGCCCATAATGCATATTAGCATGTACGGGCTGTGGTGATTTTTTTCCACCATTTAAATCAATACTGGTCCTATTGATTAGGAAAAATATTTACACACACACACATGTGTATATAAACAGAGAAATACTGTTAAGCAATATGACAGAATAAATATACCAAATAACCTCCCTCTAAAAGGCACTTAGGAATTCTGTCTTTAGGACTTAGGAAAAGACACTTAAGTGAAAAATATTATGAATAGCTCTTCAATTACATGAATGAGTTCATAAGAAAGTAAACAAAATCCCAGATACCAACAATAAAGAGGAAGTCAAAACCAGAGTAGTTAATTTGATGTAAATATGTGGGTAACCTGAAAATCTGCTTTAACCTTGGTATTCAAAAATTTGGATCTTCATGGCCATGTGGATACAGAAATTGAGGCCTTGGAGATCAATGAAAATGAGAAGTCAGAACTGAAATGCCAGAATGATGCCAGCAGAGAGGTATCCATTGCTACTGCAGGATATAACAAGAAAAATCATGTGCTTATCCTGAGCTCCAGTTGGAAAATATCTACCCATGAAACTGAGACTAACAATCTGCTCTTTCATGAGTTTGTAGTTTTGAAGACCCTTGCCAAGCAAGACCAACATGACTTATTTGTATAATGACCCTCAAACATGACTGTATAAATATATATATATAAAGCTTAACAAATATTAATACACAATATAAGAATTTTCAGCACAAAAATGAACATTCTACAATGAAAGAATGGGAAGACTTAGGCTCCATCTCTTCAGTCCCTATTTTATTTATTTCTACTAAAATCTATTATTTCCTTCTTTCTAACTTGAGTTTTGTTCTTCTTTTTCTAATTCCTTGAGGTATAAAGCTAATTTGTCTATTTGAGATTTTTCTTGTTTCTTGATATAGGTTCTATGTCTTTTGATTGGAGAATTTTGTCCATTTACATAAGATATTTATTGATATGTACGGAATATTGCTACTTTGTAAATTGTTTTCTGGCTGTTTGGTAAAACTTCTGTTATTTTCTCCTTCTCTAATGACTTTTTCCTTTGTGATTTGATGACTTTCTACAGTGATATGCTGGGATTCTTTTTTTTTTTTTTTAGTATTTTATTTATTTATTTGACAGAGAGAGAGGTCACAACTAGGCAGAGAGGCAGGCAGAGAGAGAGGAGGAAGCAGGCTCCCCGCGGAGCAGAGAGCCGGATGCGGGGCTTGATCCCAGGACCCTGAGACCATGACCCGAGCCGAAGGCTTGATCCCAGGATCCTGAGACCATGACCCGAGCCGAAGGCAGAGGCCTAAACCACTGAGCCACCCAGGTGCCCCGATATGCTGGGATTCTTTTCTCTTTCTCTTCTGTGTATCTACTACAGGTTTCTGCTTTGTGGTTATCATTAGGTATCTATAAAACTACTTATCACAATCTATTCTAAGCTGAACACGTCCTAAAGCTCCATATTTTTACCCCCCTAACCTCTACTCATTTTATATTTTTGGTGTCACGATTTGTATATTTTTTCCCTTGTGTTCATTCACAGATTATTTTATAGTCATCTTTACTACTTTCATCTTTCAATATTAATATTAGATTTGTAAGTGAAATACCTGGCACCATTATATTATTTTGAATTTAACTATGTATTTATCCTCTTGTATGTTTTCTTCTTATTAATTAGTACTCTTTCATTTCATCTTGAAGAAGTCCCTCTAACATTTCTTATAAGGCTAGTCTAATGGTGATGAACTCTTTCACTTTTACTGATCTGGAAAACTGAGGCTTTCCTACCTGTTTCAATGTATTTCCTCATTCAAACAATGTGTGGGAGATAATCAAACTTATGGATTTATTTCAGATATAATTTCTCTATGTACAGCTGTATATTTAGTGTGTTCATGAAAAAAAGGGAGTTCAGGAACCTCCTATGTTCCTCTTTCGGGGTACCTGGCTGGCTCATTCAGTAGAGCATGTGATTCTTGATCTCAGGGAGGTGAGTCTGAGCCCCACATTGGGCATAGACATTACCTTAAAAAATAGAAAAAATTTAAAAATTTCATCTTTCAGAAGATTTTATGTATTTATTTTTTAAGATTTTATTTCTTTCAGAGAGAGAGAGAGAGAGAGAATGAGCACAAGACAGGGTAGGGGCAGAGAGAAACAGAAAAGCAGACTCACACCTGAGCAAAGAGCTGGTCGCTGGGCTCCACCCCATGACTCTGGGATCATGATCTGAGCCAAAGGCAGATGCTTAACCAACTGAGCCACCCAGGTAGCCCTCGAAAGGTTTTGAATCAGCCATAAAGGAAAGGCTTTTTAAGTAGAAATTATGACAATTAGACAGCAGACTATCAATTATAATAATAGATTACAATAAGAACAGAATAATAACACTGGGAAAAAGCTCTTACAAATGCTGAAATATAATCATCCATAATTTTATACCTATTTAATTTTTTAAATATTTTATTTATTTGATAGAGAGAAATCACAACTAGGCAGAGAGGCAGGCAGAGAGAGAGGAGGAAGCAGGCTCCCTGCGGAGCAGAGAGCCTGATGCGGGGCTCAATCCCAGGACCCCGGGATCATGACCTGAGTCGAAGGCAGAGGCTTTGACCCACTGAGCCACCCAGGCGCCCCTCTATTTAATTTTTAAGAATGTAAAGTTAAACAAAAAAATTGTACGATATTGATTTATGGAGTTTACTACTTATTAACCCTCACTAATAAATGTTTTAAAAAGTAAACTAAAAAATGTTTTAAAGTAAACTAATAAAAAAAAGGGTAGAAACATAAGGAATAATGAACAAAGGAACTGGTGTGTATGCAATCTAAACATAGTCAATATAAAATGGTAATAGTAGCCAATATATGTTGGGAATTACATTAGGAAATTCAGCACTTAATTTATTTTTATGAAAAAAGAAACAGCTAGAAGACAAAGAAGAGACCTGAGATTTCCAAAGTAAATAAACTAAAAATCCATCAGCAAATAATAGTGACAAATAATTAAAATATTTATTTTAAAACCAGAAATAAAAAGACATGCTTGAATATTTTCATTACTGCTTTTCAATATTTTATTTGAAGACTTAAGTAATGCAAATTATAAGAAAAATAAATAAAAATTATAAGCTATTGAAAAAGAAACTCATTACTTACAGATTTTTATTCTCATAGAAAATTAAACAGACTCTACAGACAATTATTTGAATTTATTAGGTCAATATGTAATAAATCATAACTTCATTATACAAAATGAATTATTTTTCCACATAGCAGAAGCAAAAATAGAGGCGACATATTTGAAGAAAAATCACATTTTTAAAAAATAAAAATATTAGGTTTTGACTGCATTTAACAAAGCTGTATAAAATATTTGTAGAGAATATATGATTTTATGGAAAGACATTACAGAAAAGCAAGAAGAAGAAAGAGAAGGAGGAGGAAGAAGACGGGGAAGGAAAGTGTACCATATAATGCATGGTAACACTACCATATACATACCATTTCCCTCCAAATTCACCTATAAAATTAGTATAATTCTGTTTATAAGACCAACTGGTTATATTACTCATAAAATTTGAAAACCTCATGTTAAAATATATGTGGAATGGACAAGAACGAAAATTTCTGGGGAGAGGAATGAAGAGATTTGCTATATCAGGACTAATAATAAGGATGCTTACATGTACATATTACTTTCTAGCTGCCAACATTATTTTTAAAATGTTTACATTTAAAATATTATTAATTCCCACAACAATTATATAATATAACCCCATTTTGTGGATGAGGAAACAATTTACAGAGGACAGAGAATTTGTCCATTTTTTACATAGTGGTGTAGACTGAATTTAAACCTAGGCTTTTTGGTTACATTGCCTTGTTTATAAATATTACCTTACTCAATGTCAAAATATTACTGAATTTGAGTTACTGCAAAGTGTTGTATTACACTGGGATAAACAAGATGTTAACTGATTAGAATAGAAAGCCTGGAATTTGATTCAGAGATGTATGAGTGTTTGCTCTGTAGCAAAGACGGTTTCATTTAATCAGGACTGGAGCAAAGTTTGAAGAATTTGATAAAGCATGCTTAGTTTACTATATACACACAAAATAAAATTCCGTAGACAACTCAAAATTTGTTGCAAGTAAGTTCAAGGCTGAAATATGTAACACAAAATTTAAAACTTTGTGAAATTTTTAAAATTTTGGTTTGAAAGGATTTTTTTTAAAAAATTTTATTAATTTGTTTGAGAGACAGACACAGCGAGAGAGGAAACACAAGCAGGGGGAGTGGGAGAGAGAAGCAGGCTTCCTGCTCTGCAGGAAGCCTGATGTGGGCCTTAATCCCAGGACACTGGGATCGTGACTGAGCCGAAGGCAGACACTTAACAACTGAGCCACCCAGGAGCCTCAGGATTTTTATTTTTTTTAATGAATGAATTAATGAATGGTTTATCAGAGAGACAGGGAGAGAGAGGACGGACAAGAAGGGCGAGTGGCACGTAGAGGGAGAGGCAGTCTCCCTGCTGAGCAAGGAGCCTGATAATGGGACTTGATTCCAGGACCTAGGATCATGACCTGAGCCAGAGGCAGACACTTAATTGACTGAGCCACTCAGGTGTCCTGAAAAGGTTTCTATAATTAGGCTCAAAGACACATAGGAAAAGACTGATAATTTTAACCATGTTAAAATGAAAAACATCTGTCTTTGTATAGCTAACAAAAAAGGAGTAACTAGGGACGACTGGGTGGCTCAGTGGGTTAAAGCCTCTGCCTTCGGCTCAGGTCATAATTCCGGGGTCCTGGGATTGAGCCCCACATCAGGCTCTCTGCTCAGCAGGGAGTCTGCTTCCCCCTCTCTCTCTGCCTGCCTCTCTGCCTACTTGTGATCTCTGTCTGTCAAATAAAATCTTTAAAAAAAAGGAGTAACCAGAAAATATTTGCTACATACATGAAAAGTTTTGGTGTTCAGAATATCTCCTTTACAAACCACAGATGAATAATAATGATTATTATAATTATTTTATGTAATAAGATTATAATTTTTACTTTTTATTTTATATTTACATATACCTTATTATAATTTAATGTTTTATATTTACATGCCAGTACTTATAATAATAATATATTATAATTATATTTAAATTACAATATAAAAATATAAAGTATATGCTTAAAAGATATACCTGCATATGTGCTAAAGCAGATATATATAATAATATTATGACAGTATCATTTACAAAACTGAAAAAAATTGGAAACAAACCAAATATCCAGTGTTGGAAGAATTTATAATGGAAATGTGGTATAAAAGTAATAAAAAATGCTAGTTAACTAATGAAAATTTTGAACTTGAGTTACACTATCAACACAGATAAATTAAACTTCATAAGCTAATCAACTAAAAATTATACAAATTATAATGTATTATAAACCTATATATAATACTACATATTTATATATCATATGATATATAACTAATATAATTAATATTACTACAATATATTATTAATATAATAAATATATAATACATTTATTTAATTATAATAGTTATAATGTTTTTAATTTTAAATCTATAATACAGGGGCAACTGGGTGGCTCAGTAGGTAAAATGCTTGACTCTTGGTTTCAGCTCAGATGGTGATTTCAGGGTGATGAGATCAAGCCTCACATTGGGCTCCATACTCATCATGGAGACTGCTGGATTCTTTCCTCTTCCTTCTCTCCCCACCACCCCTTTCACGCTCTCTTTTTTTATATATACATACATATATGAAATAAATAAAATCTTTACAATACAAACATATAAAATGTTTATGGATAGAACCATATGTATTAAAAATTTGAAAAGACATGAGGAAATGTAAGATTAATGATCAATAACCTCATCTGTGTAAGGATGCATAATGTGGAAAGGAAATGGGAATGGAATAGGGAGTATTAAAGGAGCTTCAATATGTTGTGCTTTGTATCTGAAGCTGGTTTGTAAACCATGGTAGTGTATAAAGCAGTCTTTGGCATTTTGTCTGAGAAATTAATGATAATGTAAAATAGTAGAACATGTTTTCCATTAAAAATTCATTAATGGTTATAAATTTAGGAAGAAAGAAGATATTTTAAAAATCATAAATGACAAAGTTTCTTACAATAAAGCCCTTCAGTTGTCTAATAAGAGGACTACAAGCTTTTCATCTGCCTTCTGCTGTCTCACTGCTATCAAACAGATTGAAGTGATGATGGCAACTGAGTACTGCTCAATATCTGACCCATGTTTGGGATGATTTTGAGATAAAAGGTAACACCATGTTGATTTTTTATAATTGTTGCTTATTCTCATACTTTTCAAATAGAGATGAAAATTAAATGAGGATGTTTCTTTAGAAGCAACATATTTGCAACTCAACTTTTAACTCTGGGTTCATCCAATACTCAATTTAACAGAGTATCTGCTATTTATACAAAGAATCAGAGATAATCATTAACCACTGTATGTTCTATAATGGGTGTTATCTCTGTGCAGTTCTTTTTATTTATGGAGAAAATGGAATATTATGCACCTGTCTTTAGGAAGGCTAAATCTCATTCAGATCAAATGACTTAAAAACTATTACTATCACAAAGGAATAAAGTATACTTGTCTAAAGTATTTTTGTGTCTAAATTGCCATTTTAATCTCTTGTATCACCACTATCCCCAGACTAATCCACCACCACCCACCCCCCCAACATGCACATTTGCATCATTCTTCAGCACATGCCTGCAGTTTCTATCCAAGATCCTATATCATCCTTCTATAATTTCCTATTCCACGCTTAGAAACTTCTGACCACTGCTGACACAAATTTTTTTTATTCTTTCCATCCCTTCACAGTAAAATTCTAAAAATAAAATCTACATACGTATCTCCCACCAGTCTCTCCTATTCTGTAACATCCTTCATATGAAACTTAAATACTACCATTTTACTAAAGCTGTTCTCATGAATAACATCAGTCAACATCACATCATTAAACCCAAGGAATGTTTATAATAATGCTAACAATTTCAATCCATATCTTCCTTGAATATTCAAACATTAAGCATAAACATCTTTATATCAATTTATACCCTGTAACAATTTTAATGGCATCCTATACTTTTATGTATCAACTTATCAAAACATAATTTCTTTATTTTAGTATTTATTCTGCCCACTAGATTGCAACCCTCATTATCTATAGTTTTGAACAATTTTCCAGGTAGTTCACAGTAACTTTTATAACGCTGGATAAATTTCAGGTGATACTGCTTAACATTTCTTCTTTCTTGAGTTTTTTTCTTGGCATCCTGATTTTTCTCCTACACCTATGGGTTTTCTCTCTCTCCTTAAAGACTCCTCCTCTTGGGGCGCCTGGGTGGCTCAGTGGATTAAGCCACTGCCTTCGGCTCAGGTCATGATCTCAGGGTCCTGGGATCGACTGGGTGGCTCAGTGGATTAAGCCACTGCCTTCGGCTCAGGTCATGATCTCAGGGTCCTGGGATCGAGCCCCACGTCGGGCTCTCTGCTCCGCAGGGAGCCTGCTTCCTCCTCTCTCTCTGCCTGCCTCTCTGCCTAGTTGTGATTTCTCTCTGTTAAATAAATAAAATATTAAAAAAAAAAAAAGACTCCTCCTCTTATGCCTAACTATATATAGTGAAATTCATTAGAACTTTTCCCCAAATCATCTTTTCTCCTCAGGCTAATCTACTTAAATGACATTATCCACCCTAATAGTTTTGATTATGAACAATATGCTGAGGGTGCCAACACTTATGTCTCATTAATCTGAACCTCTCCTTTGACACATCTCATTATGATGGCTTAGATGAATGTTTATCATTATTTCAAAAATATTTTTATTTTCTTCCAAACCCATTCCTCCTCTACTATAGAGTCTGGAGAAAATACAATGGTACAAAACCTCAAAAGAATGTTGACTACACATTTAAAAAAAATCTGAGGGGCACCTGAGTGGCTCAGGTCATGATCCCAGGGTCCTAGGATTGAGCCCCACATCGGGCTCTCTGCTCAGCAGGGAGCCTGCTTCCTCCTCTCTCTCTACCTGGCTCTCTGCCTACTTGTGATCTCTGTCAAATAAATAAATAAAATCTTTAAAAAAAAAAAAGCTCCACATTAAAAAAATAAATAAAATAAAAAATTTTTAAAAATCTGAAAGTTTAAAATTTTTGACTGAATAATGAATGTCTAAGAATTTTTCTTAAAACAACAATCATATAATTTTATACATATTTTTCATACATTTTTAAACATGTCATATATTTTATATATTTGTCATATATTTTATATATGCCATTTTATATATTAGTCATTAAGATATATTATCTTATATATGTCATGGACAAATACATGAAAAATTATAGTTCTAGCCTATGCAAAGTTGCAGACATCCTAATCTTCATCAATAGGGACTGATGGAGCAATTTTGGTATATAGAGATTAAAAAATAGTAAAAAAAAAAGTTTAAAAAAATCCCAGTATATTAATGAATGTATAATATACATAATGTGTTAATAAGCAGAAAAGTAGTGTTCAAATATAGAACATTCATCATAAGAACATGAGAACAATCCTATTTTTAACAAACATAGGACAATTAGTCATTTTCTTTTATTATAAAAGCTATCTATTTTGGTGAAAAAATTTGTACCTCAACTGACCATTCAATTTTAAAGAAGTCAAGAAGAAGTTAATGAGTTTTTACTTGTGAATTACTTTTCCAGTTTTCCTCTAGTTTGAAAGATGAATAATAGAGTCTCATTCCTTTCCATCAAGGAGCCAAAACTAAAACAGCAGTTTGTTTGTAACATGAATGTAGACCTGAGTTCAAAAGACTTTTGAATAGGAATATGAATCAAACCTATCCTTAATAGTAAAAGGCAGCCTTCAATGTGGATATTTAAATACTGCTTTATTATATAAATGTAACTATAAAATTAAAGATGACAACCCACTTGTATATATGAGTTAGTTATATTTTTTTTGAGAAGAATCATTGCTGGCTTCATTAGAATCATTTTGACTATTACCATATTGAACCTATATATGGGATTTCAATACTTTCTCATCCTTTGCCGTCTATTAATCTGATGACATTTCTATTCCTATGGAATAAACTAAAATACAATTTTAAAATAATTTGTTTCAAGTTCACCCACAAAAGCCAAAATTATGACAAATTAATGGAGGCAATTATAAGATTCCATTTTGATGTGCGTGTGGGCTTACCTTTTTTCTTTCTTGAAGATGACCAAATTCAGAAAACAACAACAAAAAAACAAAATATAGCTACTACAGTTACGTATATCCAGAAGTTAATATTTTTACCTTACTTCTTGCTATAAATTTATTCAGATTAGAACTGACTGAAACAGAAATCTAAATTCTACTTTTAAAGCCAGTGAAGTGGAACTAACGTTTAATTTTATGTTAAATTAATTAAATAAGGTGGCCATTAAACTGATGTGGCTCTAATACCATAGATGTCTATGTAAGGGAACCAAATTCTAAGCCTGTAAAATGCCTCAAATTTACAAAACCAAAATGCTAAGGACAACAAATCACAAATAGCTAACTAGGCTTTAAGCTACAGCCAATCAATAATTTCCTTACACTGCTTCTGCCTTTTCTCTATAAAAGTCTTTCCTCTATGGGACACCTGGGTGGCTCAGTAGATTAAGTGCCTTCAGCTCAGGTGATCCTAGGATGATGGAGCATCCCCCCCCCCCCCCCCCCCCCCCGCCCATGGCTCCTTGTGCAGCAGGGAGCCTGCTTCTCCCTCTCCCTCTGCCTGCCGCTCCCCCTGCCTGTGCACTCGCACTCTCGTTCTATGATAAATAAATAAAATCTTAAAAAAACAAGAAACAAAAAAACTCTCTCCCCTAACACCTATCCCCTCAACCGCCCGCCTCCATCTGTGGAGGACTCTTAACCACTTCCTGTTTGGCGGTACCCAATTTTAATAGATTTTTGCTCAAAAAACTCTCAGAAGTTTTAATATGGCCCAGTTTCTCTTTTAGTAGTTATGGAATCAGAAAAGGGAACCTAGGGGGACCCCCGAGGGCTTCTAGGAACAACAGCAACAAGGCTCGGGTACCTGCGCAGACACTCGAGCACGCCACTTTCTCACCCTGTCAGGAGCCGGTGGGTGTCTGACCGATTCTAGGTCCTAGTTCTGCAGCTTTTGCATTATGAGCTTGCAAACTTTGTGCACTGCTTTTTCCAGACTAGGTCCAGAAACCACCAGTCAGACCAGGTCTGACTTGAAAATGGAGCTGGTTATAGGATTGTACGGGTCTAACTTAAAATCGGACCAGTTCTGGGAACTGGCTCCAGGAACTGGTTCCGGGGTCAGACTGGGTCCCACAGAGAAACAAGACTCCTTCCGGGGTCAGACTGGGTCCGACTTGAACTGAACCTCCTGTACAGCGTCTGGTGAAGGCGACGAGAACTGTTGGGGCCGCTCACTGGTTGTGAAGCCAGAAGGTACGAACCTGGGAAAACTGACAGAAGTTGGCAAAAGGTAAGAATTCTTAATAAGGTCAGCGCTCCCGGATCTCTGTGGGGCCTCAGCGAGAGACGAAGTTAAAATTTCACGTTGTTTCTTCCTTTCCAAATTCAGGTGGGCAGGAAAAGAAAAACAAAAACATTAGTTACTGGTGCTTTCTTTCCCAGGGCCAGCTATTGCACGTAGTGGTGAGTGTGTGTGTGTGTGTGTGTGTGTGTACCATCAAAAACATTAGTTACCGGTGCTTTCTTTCCCAGGTGTGTGTGTGTGAACCATCAAAAACATTAGTTACTGGTGCTTTCTTTCCCAGGTGTGTGTGTGTGTGTGCGTGTGTACCATCAAAAACATTAGTTACTGGTGCTTTCTTTCCCAGGGCCAGCTATTGCACGTAGTGGTGAGTGTGTGTGTGTGTGTACCATCAAAAACATTAGTTACTGGTGCTTTCTTTCCCAGGTGTGTGTGTGTGAACCATCAAAAACATTAGTTACTGGTGCTTTCTTTCCCAGGTGTGTGTGTGTGTGCGTGTGTACCATCAAAAACATTAGTTACTGGTGCTTTCTTTCCCAGGGCCAGCTATTGCACGTGTGTGAGTGTGTGTGTGTGTACCATCTGGTAGGCGGGCTCTCCAAAATATGGCACAAATGTGGGTTGCACTCCGCTTGCAGCAAGGGTCTTACTGATGCGGGAGGGGTAAGTTCTTGTCTCACTGAGTCCAAGAATAAATCTCGCCGAAAAGGGAGAGTGAGTAAAGCAAAAAAAGTTTATTAAGCAAGGTTACAGAAAGAAAGCTCTCAGGAGTGGTTGCCACTGAGGGCTTTTAGGAAGTGGTTGCCACTGAGGGCTTTTAGGGAGGGATGGTCTTTTAAAAACTAACCAGGGAATTTAAAGCTTTTTAACATCTCTATTGAGTAAGGACTAGTGATAACACCTTCAATGGTTTACTTGCTTTCTAAAGTAATTCTTGATTGGTCACAAGTAGCTGTTATAACTAGACCTCACCTATGACACTAGGACAGGATGGTCTGGTTTGTTCCCGTATTTCTGGTTTCCTTTCATCTCCCACATTTTGAATTTTGTGAGCCTGATCCCATGGCCCCCTACGTACTCTGTCTACCTAGCCCTGCCTGCCCCTTAATCATTACCACTCTCTTTCACCTGGCAGGGAAATTGTCCAAGTCTTTCTTTTGGTTACCTTTGGGAGTCCATGCCAGGAGTATTTATTGTCGTGACTGAAACCGGCAAGATATTAAAAAGGGTTTTTTAATCTGTTTTTGTTTTTTTTTCCTTAAAGTAGCTCTGTGGTCAAATGTTTGCCAGATTGAAAGCCGATTTTCAGAACCTAATAGGAACTTTTAGGCGTTCTTCCCTAATGCTGAAATGAAACTATGTGCGCAAAGGGAAAGAAAAAAACATTCTGAAGCCATTGTGGAAGGATTTATGAAAACTTTCCAAACAAATGCACTTCTAAATCTAGAACATAGGAATCTTTTGATTTCCATCTTAGTTGAAGAGCTCCCTGGTATAAAGAAGCAAATTGAAGATAATGTTGGATGGCTGAATCAGTTTTTTTTATTATCATTCAGGTTGCAGTCAAATTCTTTGGGGAGGAATTAAAAACAACTGTACTTATCTTACAAATTGAATCTTTACAAATGTTGCTCTAGAAACTATTCAAAACCCACCTGTCTTTTACACCAATCCCAGTATGCCCCCTATTCTTCTCATAAGGCTTGCAGATAAATAGTATGTTGTCTATTTAGGTAAATTATAGATAGATGTGTGATATTTTTCTTACTCTGGATGTTATTGCCAAAAATAATTTGTAAAGAGCTCTATTTAATTGGCTTAAAAACAAGGAAGCATTTATACAAATCAGGTATACTCTCAGAAATACAGAAACTAACCAAAATGTTTTTTAAGTTCCTGTGATCTAGGATAATGCTCAGTAAATATAAGCTAGTATGAGTTTGTTGGTTTACTAAAAATGGGCATTTTCTTAGAGATATCAACATTAAATACAATATTTTTATTCTACCTGGGTTTTACTGAAAAGCAGAATCATTTCCAAATAAGATAAAATACTGAAACATTAGTTACTGGACACAGGCTTATTCAGTTTTGGCCTTCTTTTACAGAGGAACTAAAGATATTTAGGTTTATTAGTAAACATGTTTTATGTCACATTGAAAAATTTATGATGAAGAAAAATATATTTCTAGACATTATGAAATGTACTCATAAATTTGCCAATCCACAGGATGCAGACATTTTGCAATTGCTTATTTCTTAGTTTCCACTAGAATAAATGATTCTAAGCATTCAGAATTCTAATCAATATATGCAAATAAACTACTTAGAAATAATAAGGATGAAAGGAAATTCAAATGGATTATTTAAAAAGTTTAGAAGGTTTGTGGAAAAGGAATCTTGGATAAGGGATTTTATGTGTGGTCAAGGTGATTAAAATTGGAAAAGATTTATGTTTTTAAAGAGTGAACTTTAATATTAAAAGTGCCCTGGTACAAAATTAGAATTGGTTATCTCTTTGTTAAAAGGATGGTTTTGGGGGCACCTGGGTGGCTCAGTGGGTTAAAGCCTCTGCCTTCGGCTCAGGTCATGATCTCAGGGTCCTGGGATGGAGCCCCGCATCGGGCTCTCTGCTCTGCCGGGAGCCTGCTTCCTCCTCTCTCTCTTTCTGCCTGCTTCTCTGCCTGATTGTGATCTTTGCCTGTCAAATAAATAAATAAAATCTTTAAAAAAAAACAAAAAAAGGAGGGTTTGGGGGGCGCCTCTGTGGCTCAGTTGGTTAAGCATCTGACTCTTCATTTCAGCTCAGGTCATTATCTCAGGGTTGTGCGATGGAGCCCTGCATTATGCTCTGTGCTGGGCATGGAGTCTGCTTAAGGTTCTCTCTCTCTTCCCCTCTTCCTTTGCCTAGCCCCTACCTCCCTCTCTAAAAAAGAGAGAGAGAGAGAAAGAAAATAAAAAGAGAAGGGTTTCTGTTACCATTGGCTTGCTCTTGATAAGAGATTGTGAAATTTTTTTGGTTCTTTTATATGTGTTCTGTTTTTGTTTTCTTACCTTTTGGACAGTCTATGTGGAAAGCAAAGATTTTATGTCTTAGCAAAAGTTTACTGTATTTCACATTGTCTTTTTGAGGTCTTTGGTTACTTAAGAAAACCCAATTTTCTTAATATTAGAAGAACTAAGTTTTTTTTTCAGAACTGTGTAACCTTCTGTTTTTGCCTTTAAAATTTTCTGTTGTCACTTTAAATAGATAAGTATTATTTCGTAATGATCTGAGATCCTATTTAGCCAAATATGCAAACCTTTTGACATTTTATTAACTTCCCCAAATCACACACACAATTAGAAACATTGGTTTTTATTACTATTATTACCAGGGCTTGACCTGGAATGTCATATTTGAGAACATGTATAAAAGCGGTATGACCAGATAGTTTTGAGAAACAAAGGTTAACTTAATGGAGTCAATAAAAGCCCCCTTGGAAAAACTGTTTTGTTTTCTTACGTACATGGTTCCTGGGAACCTTACCAGGTGAGTAAGGAGGTTACTCCCTAGTGGGCCCAGTAAACTTAGGATATCTTGGGGACCACAAAAGGAGAGGAATTCACCCAAATCTATAGGTACTTACGGTGAAATCTGATGGTGGGTTCTGGGGTTGACTTCTTAGACTAGAGAGGCTTTTAAAAGTCCAATCTAAGATACCTTATGAAAATTTCCAATAAAGCAGACTTTAAAAGAGCCTATGGGGTCAGTCACTATTCTTGATGCACTTGTGTAAATAATCAGGCCTAGTTTAATGAGACTTGACTGATTTTTGCGAACAAATTAGTCTTACTGTGATTATCTTTGATAGAAATGAGGGTGATTATAGAGGAAAAAATTATGTTTCAATAGAAAATTATAACAATCTTGTGGATATCAGATTCTAGGTCTCTTCATTGTCTCTGCAAACCAAGCTGGATCCCAGATTCTTCTAGTTTTCTCAGAGATCTGGCTATATCTCTCCAAACTAATGTTTCTGGTCTTCTTCCATCCTTGCGATATGGAATTTGCTAAGAATAAAGATGGCCCCTGAACTTCCTTGGAAGGAACCATGCCAGATTCTCCTCTCTACCCAGATAACAACCAAACTGAACCTTGGGTCCACATGCCCCAGTTAAGAAGGGCTCTGCTCAACTCTTGGAACCAGCTAGAGATCTAGATTAAAATAGACTAAGGAGTTTCCTCTCAGGAATAGACAACATCTTGAGGTGAATAGGTCTCTTAAGATCAAGGACAAGATTTTCATTTCCAGTATGAAACCTTTATTCCTTTTGCCTTTTTGCTCCTTGCTTTTTCTCTTGTTAATAAAGGGAAGACAGTGCTCCTTAGTCCTGGCAACTAGTTTTGAATCTAGGGCTAAGGCCATAGCAGAACAAAAGTCCCTAGACTTTCTTGCTAAGGTGTTTTTAGATAATAGAATTGCTTTAAAATACTTACTGGCTAAACAAGGAGTCTTTGCCATAGCAAATGCTTACATCTGTACCTAGATCATTTCTGGTACTATAGCAAATATAAGAAACAAGCTATTTGGCTAAAACAGCTTGATGCCCCTTCAGTTACATTCTTTGGTTTATTTGATACCAACTGGACTGGTTCACAGAAGCTCTAGCTAAGGAGTGCATGTCAGTCTTTTGATATTATACTAATAATAGTTAACATTGTAGTCTCCCTGGTACATTGTGTTCTGTCAGAGGTCTTAAATACATGTTCAGAGTTATCAGCAGTATATCAGATAATCTCACTGTATTTAGAGAAGCAGAAACAAGAGGAACAATGAGATGAACAGCATAAACAGTTCTCCCATAAATCTGATTTCATATTTTTTGAGTTTCACAATGAGATAAGAGTAATTTAACTGTGATGGTAACTGAGAGTGGCACCAATACCAAATTTTTGGTTAATCTCTCATGTATAAGAGGATGACCAAATAAGGGGAATGGTTAAATTTGTTAAACAATTGGGTCATTAGACTCATGTGGTTCTGATGCTCAAATAATGGCCTATTAAGCAAACCAAAATCTAAACCTCTAAATGCTTGAACGTTATGAAATGAAAATGCTAAAGACAATCATTGACCGCCAACTTGTCTTCAAGCTCTAATAATTTCTTTACCTTGCTTCTACCTTTTCTCTATAAAAGTCTCTTCTGGAGTTCCTGAAGCACTCCTAGCCCCTCTTGGTTTGGTGCTGCCCAGTTCTAATCGATTTTTGCTCAAATAAACTCCCGAAAGTTTTAATGTTCCTCAGTTTATCTTTTAACAGGTCTAAGTTTCTCTTTTCTTTATCTCTTTCTTTTATTTTTCCTGTTACTCTGTATATAATATGATGAAATATTTTCCTTAATCTTGAATTGGCTTATGAGAGACTTCTGTCAGTTGTGTCATTCATTAATAAATATTAAAAATATTAATATAGCATGAGGACAAGCCTTATTTACACTAGTCGCTGTTTATTGCCACATGTATTAAAATCATATTTTTGAGGCAAGTCAGTATTGATTTCATTCCTGCTAATTATCTTATAATGAATACATTTTTAATGATTCCAGACTTTTCTTCTAAACAGATGTTTCTTGAGTGGCGTTCTTTTTGTTTTATTCCCCCTGCTGTTGGACCATTTAAATAAGTTGGCACCAATTTGTTAGGTTATAAAACTAGGTACTTTGTTGGAACCAATTTTATATTAGCATAAAACTTCAGCACACTTGGCCCTTAGTGTTTCCCCATGGATAAGAAGTAGCCTTTCTCACTGTTTTATTGTTTCATTCATCAGTGTTTTATTTGCAAATTGAAGTTACTTTGATGGGCATCTTTTTCTATGCTAATAAGATACCAGCCAGTTTTGCCCAAGAATTGTGTAGCCCTTCAGCAAAGTAATTCAATTCCCTAGTAATTCCCTGGAAAAGATAAGTACAGGACAGGATTAGTGCAGACATAAAAACAAGCTTTAAATATTCCTTCTGAGGTAGATACTCACATATTTATCTCTCCCCTTAAACCTTAATTACAGAGAATGTTAGAAATACTAGCAAAATCATCACTTGCACTTGTTGCTGTAGGCAGTGTGGACAAGTTGAGATGGAACAGCTATGAAATAACCAAGTTGATTCTTTAGCTCACAGTTGAGGTAAATACCTACTCTCAAAGTAATTATTGACCATTTTCTAATTTTTTTTTTTTTAGATTTATTTATTTATTTATTTATTTATTTATTTGACAGAGAGAGATCACAAGTAGACAGAGACAGGCAGAGAGAGAGGGAAGCAGGCTCTCCGCTGAGCAGAGAGCCCGATGAGGGACTTGATCCCAGGACCCTGAGATCATGACCTGAGCGGAAGGCAGCGGCTTAACCCACTGAGCCACCCAGGCGCCCCGACCATTTTCTAATTTTTGCCATAAAACCAAATATAGGGTCTACCAATACCTACACTGTTGAGGAAAAATGCACCTGTTCTCTCCAGTTTTACCATTATATCAGTTTTCCATTACTGAATTTGACATTCCTTCTTCCCCTATCTTTTACATGGTAAGTGAAATGGACTATTGATGTAAAAGAAGATTATGCCTCTTGCAAATTTCATAGAATAAGGAGAGAAGCATTTGTCCTTTGCTCTGGTGAGGGGGCAGAAGGCTAGCTGAGAACTAAGCAAAGCTGACACCCGGCAACCTTCTCCCACCCCCCACTCCTGGGTGGGACTTGTGTGACTTTCTTCTGGGAAAGTCCCAACTATTTTAGTGTTAATGCCGTGCCAGAGGGAAAAAACAACCTTAGCTTGATGAAATAGTCAGGCCCCCAGTATCCTGAGGGTCTTCTTTAACATACGAAACCCTTTTGAAATTTCCCAGTCTCTTACCTCCCCCAACTCCCAAGTATGTAATCAGCCACCCCTCATAATCCCTTTGCAGCAGCTTTTTCTACCCATGGGTGGTGTCCCCATGCTTTAATAAAACCACCATTTTGCACTGAAGATGTCTCAAGAATTCTTTCTTGGTTGTCAGCTAGGGACATCACCCTACTGAACCTCACCTGTATTCCAAAACCGCATAAGCTCTGTGCTTTCTCTGATAGTGTTACATCATTGCGCAAGAATCACATATACAGGCCAAACACTGGAAATCATTTGCTACTATGTCACCTTTTCTTATTATTTCTTTATTTTTTAAGAAAAATAAATTCTCATGACCAAAGTGGGGTTAAACTCAAGACCCAGGGATCAAGAGTCATGAGCTGTACCAAAGTTTCACACTCCTTATAACTATGACTTTAAAATGATTTTTAGAGGGAAAATTTCATTAAGTAATCTTCATTTTCTTTATACTGTAATCTTTTTTTTTTAATTGCTTTGAAGCAAAGTTAATTTTCTTTGGGGATATAGGGAATTGTTTTTCAGGTGATAGAAAAAAAATCCCCATCCTTTGAATATAATTCTACTGAATAAAATATAATTTTAAATTACATTTTAAGAAAATAATAGGTTATCACCCTTTGACTTTTTGGTCTAAAATCTAGTGTGTATAGGGGGATTTATTGTTATAACTATGCCTCACTTGCAGAATTCCAGAATTAACAGTCAATAACACAAAAAGTCATAAAAGGTATGTACCATCTTCCTTGATCTGTTAATTGATGATGTCATCAAGTAGTTACAGTATAGTTTGCATTTACAAATGTGACATCTCAAATGTTGTGAAGGCACTGCCCTCTTTTTTCCCTTGTTTTTAACAGTACCATATTGCTCGATTATACCAAATTTTAATATCTTTGGTTATATATGAAGAACATCTTCCTAACTAGTCATGTTATAAAAGTTAGATTTCATATATCCTTAAATTAAGCCTTTTTTTCTGTTGGACTTTAATTGCAAAATTGTTTATGGAAAATTCTTCTCAGAATCTTAATGTATTTTTTTGAAGTTTTACTATGGTTAAGTTTAAAGTTAACACAAAAGTAAAGAGAATAATGAAACCTACATACCCATAACCTAGTACATTATTTTTCTGTTGGTGCTGTAAAAGAAAAATACTTAAACTTGTTGGTTTAAAACACAGATAATACTATTCTTTGTATTTATCTATGTATCTAGTAGTTCTAGAGATTAGAAGTCAGAAATGCATCTCAGTGGGCTCAAAATAAGGACAGTTTCCCTTTCTGGATTCTAGGGGCAGTCTGTTTTCTTGTCTCTCCAACTTCTAGATCTTACCTTCAGCCTTGTGGTGTCATTCCTCTGTCTTCAAAGCCCACCATGTCAGGCCGGATCCTTTTCATATTGCTAAATCCCTGTCTCTACCGCAGTTCTGCTTTATTCCACTTATAAGAACTTTTATGATTGTATTGATTCACTCCCCTTTTCACTGTTAGATCTTCAGGAAAATTTGTCCACTTTATGGTCAGTTGATAAGCAAACATACCTGCAACATTAATTATCCCTTCACATATAACAACATATTCCTATGTTTTCAAGATTGAGACCTAGACTTCTTTGGGGGTTTTCTTTACCTGCCTCTTTTACCTACTACAGTTGTTAATGTCTTGCCATTATTTCATTTATCCCTATTCGCCCATAACACACATACACAAACTTTTTTGTGTATTTGTCATGTGGTTTGCCCAGTTTTCTTTTTAAGCAAATCTCTGACTTTACATAACACCACCAGTAAATATTTCTTATGTGTGTCTCAATGGATAAGGACATTTTGTTTAACACCTTACAAAATAAACAAAAATTCTATAGTATCATCTAATATCTAGTCTGTTTCTTATATTTTCTGATTATCTCAAAAATGTCTTCTATAATTGATAGTGCAATATGGATCGAAATGAGTTGTTTCAAATGTTTTGTTTGGTTTTCGTATATCTTAAATCTCCCTTATTCTCTAATCATTCTGCTGTTATATTTTTTCTCATATGATTTAATAGTTGGTGCTGCTTACTTATGTACTCCAGAATTTTCCAAACTCTGAATTTGGTTACTAACAACTTCACAGAATAGTTTAACCTGAGCCTTTAACCTCTGTGTTTTCTGTAAACTGGTAGTTTCAGAGGTTCTTTTTCCCCCCCAAAAATATATTATTGTAGTTTGTATAATTCATGTTGTACCACATTGTGTAATACATGGTATGTGGTTATCTCAATTGTACTGATGTTAAGAATGAATTATAAGATTCAAGAGTTGTAAAAAAAAAAAAAAAAGATTCAAGAGTTGTCAGCCTAATCTATCTATTATAAAGCTCCTCATCAACGTGCACCTAATGATTTCAGCTTGAGTTGATGATAGTTGTATAGATACTTTGAGACCACCTTTTCAGGAGCTTCCTCCATCATCATATGTAACATAGTTAGTGTTCTATAAAAATTGACTTACCACTGCTTTCCAGAGATTTAACTAGTAGGAAAAAGGAGGTACGTTGGTAACTGACCAACTGTTGGTCTGGCTACAGAAATATAAGGCTGTCTTAACTCATGTAACTACTTCCAGCTTTGTTGACTTTGGGTTTCTTATCCATCACAATTTTTATAATATGCTTTCAAAGATAATCTGACTGATAATCATGAGATAATATTACTGATAATATTACAATGTTTGAATTCCTAATTTGTATGCAAAAAGAGGTATAGTTACTTTTTGTGTTTTCTAAGAGAGTATCCACAGAAACTGGTTCCAGACAGATTCCTTGGAAAATATAAATTTTGTTATTTGTTATTTGTATCATGTTGTTTGATCTCTTTTTAAGATACCATTATGCCTTTTTAAAATACCTAAAGTAAAGCTTGGATGATTATTTCCTTTTTTTCTGTCCAAAATACGTTAAGGTCTTTTATTATATAGCAGCAAGATCTAGTCACATATTCTAACTATCTAATTAGTTTAACTATTGTACATGAAATTGCATAAATAGGACATTTAATTAAGTAAAAGTTAGGAGATATTATTGACACCCATAATATCTATGTTATGTGTTATTTTTAGTAAAAGTATAATTTGAGAAATAATTTTTATAAATACATAGGGCTTTTAAGTTGTGGACACTAATTTGTTGGTCAAAAAATGAAAAGAAGAAAAAAATGAAAAGAAAGAGTACATTAATCAGTTAATTAGTCATCAAAACTATTTTTCAAGTGCCCTCACAGGTGAACAAATTTTTTAATTTATAAGAATGATCTTCAGCAAGAGCCTATTAATGTAGTATTTGATCTTGCAGTATTTTCACAAACATGTTATGTAATATTCCTCGGAGAAATGTTTGAGTTTACAGTACTATTCCTTATTCTTAATTATATATACTATAATGGCAAAGTTAGTAATTGAATATTTTGAACAAAATATTTAAAATCCACTTGGTAAGTAAATCACCCTTTTAGGTAATCAATTCTTTGTATAAGAAAAAGGATAAACCCTATATTTGACCACATATTCTAAACATTTAAAACATACCTTATCCCATGTGCATGTTCCCATGTCAGAATAAAGCATTTGTAACTGATGTTTATGAATCTTTCAAATGCTCATACTTTTAGCATGTTTCCTATTTGACTGTATAAAACCCTTCAGAAATGTTTTAGAAGTCGTGTTTCAATCTTTATGAATGTGGAACATCTCAGTTTCTCTTTATCACAACTCACTTAAATACTAACAACATTATGTGTTTCCCCTGTGCTATTTGTTTTGTTCTAATATTAGCAATCTTTCATTTATACCAATTAATAAATTCCCCAAGAGCTTTCACATTGTGTTTTTGAAGAATTTTATTACAGTGCCTAGATGATAATATGGAAATACGGAAGGAAACTTATTAAATTGAATTACTAAAACTAGAATGTGCCAAATAAAGCCAGTGATCACTGATATTTTAAATCTAATATTTTAACATTTATTCTTAAATTCCACAAAATTTCTGTTGAGTCTCATTCTTTATCTGCCTGCCTCTGGATAGTACATTCTAAAGAATGAGTAGAAACTAGAATAGATAATGTCTTTAATACCTACCTGAGAAGGCTCAGCTTATAATTTTGTCACTCAGTTTGCTATTCATTTTCACTACCTTATATAATTCTCAGAGCTTAGTCCCCAATTATTTGTGTGCACTTAAAGTTAATCTGGACTATGCTTGCAAAATCAATTATAATACTCTTGTTTTCTAAAACATTGTTTGAATTCCAGGACAGATTGTTCTTGCTCTCATTCCATTTTGCTTTCTTTCTCCACTTACCACTATCTAAAATTATCTTGCTCCTTTTTGTTTGTTTGTTCTTTTGAAGTAGTAATTTAGTAGTTTATTAGCTATATTCTCCACTCCCAAAACCCTCTACACCCCCACAGCCCCATGCCTACCCAAAAATATTTCCATGAGAAGAGGGACTTAAAGATTAATCTCATTTGGGGTGCCTGGGTGGCTCAGTGGGTTAAAGCCTCTGCTTTCAGCTTGGGTCATGATCCCAGGGTCCTGGGATCAAGCCCTGCATTGGGCTCTCTGCTCAGCCGGGAGCCTGCTTCCCCCCTCTCTCTCTGCCTGCCTCTCTGCCTACTTGTGATCTCTGTCTGTCAAATAAATTAAAAAAAAAAAAAGATTAATCTCATTTATTACTGTATCTACCAGTTCTTAAAACAGTGCTTGGCACCGAAGATACACTAAGGAAACATTTCCTTATAGCTCATCCCTGAGAATTCTATGTATTTCCTTTATTCTTTTCATTAGTGTTGTGTGTACTACTGTAGAGGTAGTGTATCTGATTCTCCTTACCATTGAGATATCATCCAGTTGGCCTTACTGACTTCTGTATTTTTCTGTTCATTCATTTCAGGTTGTGGTTTCTGAGCACATTGCTTAAGTCAAGACCATTTTCTGAGCTCCTTCTCACTTCTATCATGAGATGTTGGCTTACTAAATAATGCCAAGCATGTGTTACCCTTTGTTTTCTTCAAATTGCAGGTATAGACTGTTAAGATGAGAAGTTGAATGTCTTTTTTTGCTCATTCCTTCATTTTGCTTGTTAAGTCTATCTAAAACTATTCTGCAATGTTGACAACTACTTCATTGTTCTATTAAACCCACAACAGATAGTATTTTAGTACAGATAGGTAGTTATTCATGGATAACTTTTTAAACAAGTTATATTCTTTATCTTCATTTCAATAATCTTGTCCTTTATCCTAATTTATGAATAGTTGAATGACTGTTTTTTCAGAACTGTGATGAGTTTTTTGTTGTTGTTGTTTTGTTTTTTTAAAGTGTTTTCCTTTGTGATTTTCTGAATTTCTAACTTAATAACTGAAATATTTGAAAACCACAAGACCACTGGTGTCACTTTCTGTTAAATAATATAACCCTTTCAATATTCAGTTGTTTTTGATACACAGTGTTCAATCAAAAGAATGTTACTGCGCAAAAAAGTGACTTTAACTAGGAATAAAAATCACTGTAATAATAAAAAAGAATTTAGATGGCCGTATAACAGTAAAAGTTACAAATAAAAGCTTTCTATATCTCAAGTTGATTTTCAGACTATGATGAATTTTATACTCTCTTATCATTTCCGTTTTACAGACTGATAAGTTTCCGAAGAGTTTTATTTAACCCCAGATTGGTGCATATTCCTTAAAATATTAAGATTCTAACTATTTCCCTTAGGAAAGTACTTTAATTGTCCTTTCTTCCCTTCTTTTCCCTTTCTTGGGGAAAAGAAAATTATAGTAACACATGATCTTGTCACACTTTATGGATAAATTTATTGTTTAAGAAATGCAATAAGAGAGATTCTGTTGGACATATATGTCCTTTTCAAAGGCAGATTTAATTGTATATCTGAGTATATATATTTCAGGAATAGATTTATATATGTATAAATGTATATGGGAGAGATATACAATATTCATGGATGGAAAGAAAGAAAAATAGGTTATTTAGGAAAAAAATAGTAACAGAGTAGGACATTTCCTGTCTAAAAAATAATGGAACATATTTTATAGTTAGAAAAATATTTTAAAAATACGACATAAGAATCATCTAAAAGGTCATTGGAACAGAATACATAGCTTACAAACTAATTTTAATGTAGTCCCAAATTTTAAAAATACATGTGAAAAATAAATGAAAATATGCATTGGAAGATTAACAGTGTGCTTTGAGTAATGATAAGTAATTTATTTTTGTCCTTTTCTATTTTTAAATTATCTACAAAAATTGCATATTTTGTTTATAAGCAGAAAAAAATCCCCTAAATTCTAAAAATTTTGAAGTGTTTTTTAAAAATATAATGAACTATAGATTATATAATAAATGATGATAATAAAATGTCAATCTGATTCTAAGAAAAAAAGTTAATTCTTCATATTTATTTGTAAGATATTTTACCATTAGAGTTGAAACTGTTGAATTCTGGATCCATTATTAATCCCAATATTTCCATTCAATTTAGTGGGTTTCTTATGTTCTATGATGAATTAGCTAAACTATTTCAATGACCATCTAATTAGAATTTTGGTTGGATTTAAAAAGAACATCTAATTCAATTTACTCTAAGCTGTCTCATGAGGAGTAATTGATTCTGTTTAAAAGAAAACAGGTGATATTCTATTATAGAAAATGGTCATTACAAACAAGTTTTTTGGTCTATTTTTCTCTCTCTCGAAGACAATGGAAAGACATGAAAATGGCTGCATTAATTAATACATTGTTACTATAATGTTACTATAATTTATATAATATATTTATATAATTTATATAATGTTACTATAATTATATAATACTATATAATGTTACTATAATGAGTTGTTTTCTGGATTCCTTTGCAGTACCAGTTATACTAACTTCAGCACAGCCAACAATGAACCAACTAATTATTTTAATTATTTTTTTTAACGTGGAAATAATCTTTACAACAAAACATATTGAACTAAAAATTAAGTAGACTCAGGAAAGAATTTACAGTGTCTATCCTCCTTCTAAATTAATCAGTTTATCTACTTTAAAAAATATCAGTAACAAGACACTACAGTAATAAAAGCATTGGGAGCAATTTTCGTACTGGGAATATTTTTTATAAATTTTTTTTTTTTTAAAGTGTGCCTCAAGGCACGTCTAGGTGGCTCAGTTGGTTAAGTGTACAACTTTTGATTTCGGCTCACATCATGATCTCTGGATGGTGAGATTGAGCCCCACCTGGGGTTCTGAGCTGGCCTGGGGCCTGCTCAAGATTCCCTCACTCTCTCTTCCTCTGCCTATTGACCCTGCTCACATGCTCTCTATCTCTCCTTCTCACTCCCTTCTCATAAAAATAAAGTGTGCCTCCTAGTGTAGGGTCTGTTGAAATGTTCATTCTTTCACTTGAATGTTCTTCGTTCATGTAAGGATATCTCTGTGTAGTCCCCAAATATTTTGGTGTTAAATATCACTACTCCCTTAGTTTCTACAGTAGTATGGTTTCTAAATCAGATAGTTCCATCCTGATAAACTTTATTTGGAGCCTCCATAATATGTTAATATACCTTACAAAATTTTCAGGTGTCCCAGTGCTCCAGTGTCTTGATGACACAGAGTGACAGAAGGCTGTGACTCTTAAACATTTTCACATGAGCCCCCATAGTAAAAAATATATATATATTTTCATCATAATTCATGAAATAACATTTATTGAGTATATTTCATATGCCATGCACTCTTATTGTCTATTTCCTGGATATTCAGAAGTAATTGCAATAGTAAAAAATTCTGCCCCCATGTAGTTGATAATACAGTCTATCTGTCTCTCTACCTGGACCTCCCCCAATTATTCCTTTGTATGAACAATGTGATCTTGTATTTTTTATTCCATCAATCTTATTCTGTCCTATTTTTTTTATTACAAAAAAATAAAATAAGTTGCTCTTTAGAACCCACTAATTGATTCAAGATTCAATATTGGATCTTTAAAGTCTACTTTGAAAAGTACTGCCTTATAGGTATTACATACTTTTGTAAGGTTATTAAAACAGCCTAGAATTTATTATTTATGTCTTATTATTGGCTTCTGTCACCAATTTAAACACCTAGTCTTTCTCACTGAGCAGCTTTTGAGATAGGACTCTCTGAATCTACGTTTATGTAACCTCCTTTTAATCTAAATGGGGAATCTTATATTTATTTCTTTCTCCTTATTGGTTTTAGTCCATCATTCAAGCCTATCTAGATTTTTGAAATCTGCCAGTGTCATGAAATATTTTAGATAATCCTCCTAAATCTGTCATCCACAAATACGGAAAGGGTTGCTTCTGTGTCATGATCCAAGTCTCTGATAAAAAATATTGCAAATTCTTGTAGTTTTCCTTTAGAGATCTCCCTATTGTTGGCGTGGATCCATTAATCAACCTTTAGAGTTATATTTGCATGTCAAAACACAAATCTTCCTTAATTATTCTAAAACTCAGTCTACACTTTCCCATTATACAAAAAAATCCTAACATACTGTCAAATATGTACTGACTTCTTAGTTTTTATGTTCCCCTGAAATACAGTAACCCGCTCATTAATATATAGTTAAGTTGCTGTTTATCCCAGCCCTAGTCAGTTCCAATTAATAATAGTCTTTGGTTTAAGAGTTCAGCTGCAGAGCAGGAGAGATTCTGATACCACAGTATCCTGGGACTCATTCTCAGAACTAAGGGATGGTCTCGAAATAGCCATCTATGATGCATGTGCTAAAGAGATAGGTAGCATTCTTGGTAGTCACAAAATCATTCAGCTATTCCTCAACTTTCCTCTGAGTTCCAACTGATAAGGTTTTTGCTTGTGGGCACAGGGTCTTAGTGTCATGATAAGACTTGAATGGGAGTAAAGTCTGTGAGCCAGGGCTAGCCACTCTTTATCTAGTTAAAAAAAAAAAATCTCTAGGAGCACATGGGTGGCTGTCAGTTTAAGTGGCTGTCACAGGGTCCTGATCCAGCCCCATATTGGCTCCCTGCTCAGTGGGGAGTTTGCTTCTCCCTCTACCTCTGCTGTTGGCCCTGCTTGTGCTTTCTTGCTCACGTTCTCTTTCCCTCAAATAAATGAATAAAATCTTTAAAAAAAAAATTCTGTTTTTCTGGCCTGACATGTTTTTTTTTTTTTTAAAAGATTTTATTTATTTATTTGACAAACAGAGATCAAAGTTGGCAGAGAGGGGCACCTGGGTGGCTCCGTGGGTTAAGCCTCTGCCTTCAGCTCAGGTCATGATCTCAGGGTCCTGGGATCGAGCCCCGCATCGGGCTCTCTGCTCAGTGGGGAGCCTGCTTCCTCCTCTCTCTCTGCCTGCCTCTCTGCTTACTCGTGATCTCTCTCTCTGTCAAATAAATTAAAAAATCTAAAAAAAAAAAAAAAGTTGGCAGAGAGGCAGGCAGAGAGAGAGGAGGAAGCAGGCTCCCTGCTAGGCAGAGAGCCCGATGTGGGGCTCAATCCCAGGACCCTGAGATCATGACCTGATCAGAAGGCAGAGGCTTTAACCCACTGAGCCACCCAGGCGCCCCCTGGCCTGACATGTTACTTTGGATGTAATTTACACTTAACTCATAGATTGTTATTAAAAAGATATCATTAACACAATATTATTAATAATAAGATACTTTCCTTAGGGTAGAGTGTAGGGCAAGGTATTAACCAGTGATACATTTGAATCCTTACTCTATTCACTGATTAATTGTATAACTTTGGACAAGATCTTAAAACTTTCGAAGTCTCTGTTACTTCATCTATAATCTGGAATTACAAATACATACCTCCCTCACAAGGTTCTTGAAAGAATGGAGATTATATTGTAAAGAATGCTGTCTAAGTGTTCCCTAAGTGATAGGTACACTATCAATTGGTATATTAGTATCATCCTTTAAAATGGTCATTGCTTCCTCTGTAGAAACTTCAAATTCATAATCCAAGAGAGAAAACATCTTTCTTTCTACAGCATCATCTCATTCTGCTGATGCTCTGTTTTTACCTGTATGTAAGATTATCCATTCCTCAATATTGTCAGTCTTTTTTCCTCTACTTTGCTAGAGTAGAGAGTACATGGGCATTTTATTCTCTATAAGAATTTATAGAACAACTGCTAGTCCTAGAACTGCAGTCATTGAGCAGATCATTTAATCTCCCTGAGCCTCATTCCCCTCATTTATAAAATAAGAAACTAACATTTACTCTGAGGCAGTATTTTAACAATTAGAGGTAATATATATAAAGTATTTAACATAGTGATTGTCACACACTGAGGGCTCCATGTATGGTAGGTGTTTTTATTTCTAGATTTTTCTTTCATATAAAGTTTAAAGAATGCAATCCTAATAAATAGGGAAGGAAAAAAGAGGTCTTCAGACATTCTTACTTTTTTCCGCAACAGAAATATTCTTCTGTCCTCTCCCAAAACTGCAATAACCTTTCAAACCTTTCTCTACCTTCCTTTTTAAGCAACCAACTAATAAATCTAGAAGAACAGCCAATTCCCAGTAAGGGGGAAAGTGCAGAGCAAATATATCTGGCATAGTAGTGAGAAGCCATCTTACTATGAAAACTGAAGGAGTTAGTAATTAATAGCATAGCCTTTTAAATCAGGCAGATGAACTGGGTTTGAATTTAATCCAGACACTTACTTGCTGAGTCACAATGTAGAAGTTACTTAAACTTTCTTACCTATTTCCCATTTTATAAAATGAGCATAGTAATAGCATTTTGTCTTTGAGTATAAAGTTAGAAATGTTTAAAAGTTTAGTACTTAGTACACTGTCAGGCAGCAAATAATTTATAAACAGAATCTCATTGCTTTTTCTCTTACCGTTCCATTTAAAACCCACTTTCACTTTCTAATATTCTTCATTGATAATGATGGTCCAAATTGTTTTACCTTCGAAATATAAATTTTAGCAACATATTTATTGCATATTGCCCAAGTTTCTCAAGTAAGACCATTTAGTACTCTGTAGTATTTCTTGTAAATTAACCATGTAAAGATCGGTATTTATGTGACAGCCTCAAAAGATTTTCTTGAAAGTAGGATTTTCATACTCATAAAAAATAAATTATAATCCCCAGAAATGTCTAATGTCTGTCAACAATTTTAGGCATGGGAGACTATCAGTAAATATTCTTTTGCTGATTTTGTTGCTATCATAGTTGCTGTAGTTACTGTTATTACTGCATGTTTTAACATTTTATATTCTGACTTCTGGATCAAAATACTTAAGTTGCATTGCACCTGAGTCCAAAGATATGTGGAAAAAATAAACATAATTTCAGTACTTTCCTGACTCAGCTGTAGCATGTAAGAGATTCCCAAGTCCTCTGGTTGGGAAGACCAATGTTGGAATTTTCAGATTCTTGGCTTGGTTGTAGAAGATTGTAGAAGACTGTTAGAAAGCATCTCTTAGATATATTATCCTTCCACATGGACTTGGCACCTTGAACGTGGAAAATGTAACCCTGTTCTGTCCCCTTTGAAGGTCTCCAAAGAGAACAAAATTAACTTATTTGAACAATTGGGAAAATTAACCTAAAAATACAAGTATTCATCTATGAAATAAACACTCATTAGAAATCTGTGTTTCACAAATTGTATTAAGGCTAAGGATACAATGATAAGGAAAACATTAGCCCTGCCTTTCAGGTGGTCAAGGAGAGGGATAGGAAACACATAAAAAATGTGGAGCAAATGCAATGCTTATTATGCCAGAATTAGGGAAAATCTGTTGAAAGAGAGGGAAAAATATTTTAGCTATTTAAAGGTTTACAGAAAAGGCAACATTTAAGCCATGAGAAGTTCAATACGTGTACCAAATATTAGGCTCTTAAGAGTTGAGCTAGGAAGAATAACAGGTAGAAAAAGTCTGAACTGAAGACAGAGAAAGACAAGGGGGAGGGAGGGCAGGCCAGAGGAGGGAGGGAGAAAGAGGGGAGGGAAGGCAGTGAAGGGAAGGGAACAGAAAAGAATAATAATACAGGAAGTGACCAAATAGTAGATTTGGGGCATTAAACATCCTATTGGTACTAACAAGATATTGATGAGATTCTAGTGGTATCAGATTATTGGTATAGGGGTGTTTGGGTGGCTCAGTGAGTTAAGCCTCTGCCTTCTGCTCAGGTCATGATCTCAGGGTCCTGAATGGAGCCCTGCATCAGGCTCTCTGCTCAGCAGGGAGCCTGCTTTCCCCCTCTTTGCTTGCCTCTCTGACTACTTGGGATATCTCTCTGTGACAAATAAGTAAAATTATTTTAAAAGAAAGATTATTGGTATAGATAACCAAGCCCTAAAGCCATAAATCAATAATCTGCTTGTCACATATTCTTTTCAGAATGTTCAGTTCTTAACCATAAGTAAATGAATATAGTAATTATATTTCTAAGATTAACACTTTAAAGTGTAAAAAAATTTGTCTCCCCTGAGCCCTAGTATAAATGGAAAGGATGTGTTAAAAACTAAATTGAAGTTTTCTTATGTAAGCGAAGATTCTAAACCTCTTCTGCCCTTTAGGTATTTTTATCACTTTTCTAGCTGATGTCAGAATCTACCTTTTGACAATTTATTCATGTTTTAGATAAGCCTGTACTGATGCAGATAATCTCACAAACTACTATCAACCACATTTGTTAGATGGAGGTAGAAATCTAGAGAGAAAAAAATGTACTATAATTTTTAGTACTTCTGAAATTGTTTCCAATAGGAAACTTTTTTTTTTTTTTTTTTTTTTTTTTTTGGAGAGTGAGGTTGTGCATGCAAGGTGTTGGTGGTGTTAGGAGGAGGCAAAGGGCACGGGGAGAGGGAGAATCTCAAGCTGGTGCCAGAGGGGAAATCAAGAGTCAGACACCTAAAGAGCAGAGCCACCCAGGCGCCCCAGAAACATACTCTTTATTCAGTTATGTAGTGGTATTTTTACTTACTTAAGAAGAATACTGTGTAATTCTTTGAACGTAAAAGTTTAAATCTAATACTAAATTCAGTACTTGATTGGTAATAATATTAATGTGCTTTTATCACTATGGGTTTACAAAATTGTGTTATTTGCAAGTAATTTACCTTATGGAGTATTACTGAATCTTTAAAATTAATGAATATAAAATATATGTTTACTATAAAAAGTCCTATTCAATCAGAAAAATCAATGTGGAAAGGTAGTTCAAAAGCAAGGCATTATGTTTGAAGAGTCCAGCTGGTTATTTCAGTTCTATACTTCACCTTGAAACCTAAATTAACTACATCATAAAATAGAGTTTTATAGATTATCAACAATATTTTGAATTATATTTAAAGCACAAGAATAGCCTTTAAGGTCACCTTTCTATGTTATCCTAATTGGCTAGCAATTTCTCATATAAGTTATAGTTAATTGGTATAGAAATAAATCATAAGCCCATTTTACTTTAAGGTAAAAGGTCAGCATGCATCCTCTAGTAATGTGCTCTTCTTTTTTCTGGCATGTATTTTACAGATAATTATTTTTCTTAGAGCCAGTACACTATAGGCTCAAATATGACAGTGGATTAATAGTATTAATTGTGATGATTGAACTGTTTTCCCCTCAAGCTCCCATGGACACTGATCATGACAAATGATAGGCAAGCATTTACACAGATTGATGGAAATTTCAAATTTAAATGTATCAACAATTACTGTTTTAGTTATTTTAACTTGCCGAATAAGAGCAAGCACATTACTGTCATCTGTACAAAAAAATAAACTTCACATATAGAAGGCACACACTGACAGGTCTTGGATAAGAATGGCAGTCTAAAGTGAAAGCGTTGGACTGACCAAAGTTATAAAGTCCAGGTGGCCCATCAGTGCAAAAATGGCACATTTTAAATGCTATAGAAAGAACACAGGCAACAAGATGTAGCTAACTTGCCATAAACCAATGCCCATTCTCTTACTGGGTAAAGAGAATATTTGTTTCCCATAAGTAAAGGGAAAGTAGTTTCCAGAAGGAGCAATGCATACACAGAAAAAAATAGTGCACATTTTATAAGAACATAATTAAATTAAAAAATACAGTATAAACTCATTAAGCATATTTCCTTGGGGAGATAGAAATTAGAATGTGATTTGGAGATAAAGTGAATTAAACTCTTTTTTTTTTTTTTTTTAAGATTTATTTATTTGACAGATAGAGGTTACAAGTAGGCAGAGAGGCAGGCAGAGAGAGAGAGAGGAGGAAGCAGGCTCCCAGCCAAGCAGAGAGCCTGATGCGGGGCTCGATCCCAGGACCCTGGGATCATGACCTGAGCCGAAGGCAGAGGCTTTAACCTACTGAGCCACCCAGGTGCCCTGAATTAAACTCTCTAATGAGTTGATTTAAATCAAACAAAACTTCAAGAAAAATACCTTAACCAAATTTGTCCAAGTCCAAGAAAATTGACAATACTTTATCATTATCTAACAATATATACAATGTTAAAAATTGTTTTGAGGGGGCACCTGGGTGGCTCAGTGGGTTAAAGCCTCTGCCTTCGGCCCAGGTCATGGTCCCAGAGTCCTGGGATCGAGCCCTGCATCAGGCTCTCTGCTCAGCAGGGAGCCTGCTTCCCCTCCTCTCTCTCTGGCTGCCTCTCTGCCTACCTATGATCTCTGTCTGTCAAATAAATAAAATCTTTAAAAAAAAAATTGTTTTGAGAAAAATGGTTTTCAAATTGGAATATTCTTCATAATATAAAACAACATTATGGGAATGAATAGATAATGGTTTCCCTAATGCATAATCACTGTGAGAGATGGAGTTAAGGCACATTTATGAAAGTGCTGAGCACCCAGGCTGGCACAAAATAGACCCTGGCCTCAGAGAGAAATTCAGTTGTGAATCCAGTATTTACAGTGTGCTCCCACTCCCATCAAAAAGCACAGGACCAGTTCAGTCACAGTCACAGTTCTTGCTACTGAGCACTGCTCATTCATTTCTTACCATTCTTTTTATTTTTCATTTTTTAAAAGATTTTTATTATTTGAGAGCGACAGAGGAAGAGCATGTAAGTGGGGGGAGGGGCAAAGGGAAAGAATCTTCCAGCTGACCCTGCCGAGTGTGAAGCCTGGACATGGGGCTCAGGCAGAGGACCCATGAGATCATGACCTAAGCAGAAATCAAGAGTCAGATGCTGAACCAGCTGAGCCACCGAAGTGCCCCTCTCTTCATCCCTTTAAATATTTACTTTCCTGATCATTTTTAGCAGCAGCTTTGAGAAATAAGGCTCAAAATCTTCTGAGGCATAAGAAGACATTTTGATATTAGACCTAAGAACTACTGTTCCTCTTCCCCTTATCAAAAATATAAAATAAAAATTTCACACAAGGGCATTTTTGTCTGTCTTTACTGCATTGTCAAGAATAGATGGCAGTTTGTTAAGAGTGCAGAAGTACAGACATTGTTGCCACTGCCTGGGTTCAGGTCAAGCTTTCTGAGCTACCAGCTGTGTGAACATGGGCACATTTACCACTTCTCCTATCAGTTAATAATTCTAAAACCTACCTTAAGGGCACCTGGGTGACTCATTCAGTTGGGTGTCTGCCTTTGACTTAGGTCATGATCTGAGTCCTGGGATCAAGCCCCACATTGGACTCCCTGCTCAGCAAGGAGTCTACTTCTCCCTCTGCCCCTCCCCCTGCTTGTATTCTCTCTCTCTCTCTCTCTCTCTCTCTGACTCTCTGCAATAAATAAATGAACCTTAAAAAAAATTTAAAGAAAAAATAAATAAAACCTACCTTAAATTTTTTCTTAGTGAAATCATTTGTGAGGTACTTAGAACAGTTTCTGCCTTATATATATCTCCCATATATTTTTCATTTCTTAATTGTGGTAGAATACTCATAACATAAAATTATCATAACCAATTTTAACAATTTTAACAATTTAACAGTTCACAGGTATAAAGTACATTTTATATTCTTGTACAACCAACACCACTATCCATCTCCACGTCTCTTTCCGTTTTGCAAAAGTGAAACTCTGTACCCATTAAACAATAACTCCTTGTCATATCACCCTCCCCTCACCCCCAGCCATCCACCATTTTACTTGATATCTCTATAATTTGGACTACTCTGCTTCATAAAAGTGGAATCATACAGCATTTGTCTTTTGTGACTGGCCTATTTCATTTAGTATTTTGTCCTTAAGATTCATCCATGTTGTAGTATATGTCAGAATTTCCTTCCTTTATAAGGATGAATAATGTTCCATTGTATGTGAATAGTATGTGTTACATATCTGTTGATATCTTGATAGGCACTTGAGTTGTTTCTGTGTTTTATTTATTGTAAAGATGCTGCTATGAATATTTGTATAAATATCTCTTAGAGACTTTTCTTTAAGTGTACTTTTTAAAGTATAAACCCAGAAGTAAAATTGCTGGGTCATATCATAATTCTCATTTTAATTTTTTTGAGAAACACTGTAATATTTTCCATGGCAGCTATGCCATTAAATGTTCTAACAATAATGCTTAAGAGTTAAAATTTCTCCACATCCTTGCCATCATTTCTTTTTTCTCCTTCCTTCCTTCCTTTCTTTTTTAATATCATCTTAATGGATATGAGGTGGTATCTCATTGAAAACATTTAACTATACATTCAAGGGTTTATTTCTGATCTCTGTTCTATTCTGTTGGTGCATATGTCTGTCTTTTTGCTAGTATCATACTGTTTTGGTTATTGTAGCTTTATATTGAGCTTTGAAGTCAGGAAGTGTGAATCCCCAGCTTTGTTCTTTTTCTTAATTATTTTAGTTATTCAGGGTCCCTTTAGATTATATTTGAATTTTAGATGGGATTTTTCTATTTCTACAAAAAAATTAGGATTTTCAAAAATAAAACAAGACACTAGGATTTTCACAGGGATTGCATTAATTCTTTATACCACTTTGGATAGTATTGGGATTTCGACAATATTAATTCTTGCAATCCATGAACATAGATGTCTATTTCTTCATTTATGTCTTCTTTAATTTCTTTCAGAACTGTTTTTGTAGTTTTTATTGTACAAGTCTTTTATCTATCTAGATAAGTTAATTCTTATTAAGTGGAATTGTTTTTTTTGACTTCCTTTTAGATTGTTTATTGTTAGTAAATAAGATTGCAACTGAGGTTTGCTTGCTTTCTTTATATCCTGCTACTTTGCTAAATTTGTTTATTCTAGTTTTTTTTTTTTTTTTTTTTTTTTGGTAGACTCTTTAGAGTTGTCTACAGACAAGATTATGTCATCTGTTGAATAGAGGTGACTTTACTTCTTCCTTTCCGATTTGGATGACATACTTAATTTTTCTTGCCTAATTGTTCTGGATAGGTCTTACAATTTCATGTTGAATAGAAGTAGTGAAAGTGGGCATTTTGTTCCTGATATTAGTAAAAAAGCTATCAGCCTTTCACTACTGAGTATGTTTTTTTGCTGTGGTTTCTTATATATGTCATTTCTTATGCTGAAGTAGTTTCCTTCTATTCCTAGTTTTTTGAGTGTTTTTATCATGAAGGAATGTTGAATTATTTCAAATATTTTTTCTGTATCAATTGAAATAATAGTTTTTATATAGTTACTATTCTTCATTCTGGTAATCTGATATCTTATACTGAATGATTTTCATATGTTGAAGGAAACGTACATTCCAGGAAAAAAATCCCATGTGATCATCGTGTATTTTTTTTTAATATGCTATTGAATTTGGTTTGATATGAACATCCCTGTTCATAAAAGTAATTGTTGGGGCACCTAGGTGGCTCAGTGGGTTAAGCCGCTGCCTTCAGTTCAGGTCATGATCCCAGGACCCTGGGATTGAGCCCCAAGTCAGGCTCTCTGCTCAACGGGGAGCCTGCTTCTCCCTCTCCCTCTGCCTGCAACTCTGCCTGCTTGTGTTCTCTGTCTTTCTCTGTCAAATAAATAATTAAATCTTTTAAAAAAAATTAAAGGTAATTGTTCTGTAGTTTTCTTTTTTGTAATGTATCTGATTTTAGTGTCAGGATAATGCTGCTCATAGAATGTATTAGAGAGTTTTTCCTGCACTTCAGTTTTTGGAAAAGCTTGAGAAGGATTAGTGTTAGTTCTGTGAGTGTTTGGTAGAATTCACCAGTGAAACAATCAGGTCCAGGGCTTTTCTTTGTCAGATTCTTTTTTTTTATTGCTAATTTATTCTTCTTCCTACTTTTGGGTCTATTCACAATTTCTCTCTCTCTCTCCTCACCTTCTTTAGTTTGTATTTAGGAATATTAATTTCATTCAGGAAGGCAGAGGTGAAAAATAGTTGTGGTATGCCACTGATCTTTCCTCACTACAATGAGTGTGTTTCTACATATTTTCAGATCGCCATATGGAAATATTTAGCTTCTTAAAAAAGATAAAATTAAATGTGATCTGGAACCTTAGAGAATAGAGTGTTCTATATGGCTAGATTTCTCAGAATGTCTAGATCCAGTCAAAGCATTAAGACATTTTTATAATTGTTTAGTTGAGACTTCTCCAAGGAACTTTGCAGCCTTCTTTACATAGAATATAGTAAATATAATTTGAGTTTTTTCTTACAATCCAGACAATTGTTATAAAATCAGTTTTAGTGTTGTATTTTATAGTCGTAATGGCTCCAAGACACATTAAAGTGTTTAGGGCTCTTGGCACAATGTTAGTCACATTTCTTTCTTTTTTAGTTTGTTTCCTTGCTGCCTCACTGTCACCTTTCTCTCCTAAAGACAATGTAGAAATCTCTCATCACCTTTTCAAGCACCCAATATCATGTGCTTCAAAACGAAATAATGGAGTATATCTAAGTTGTAGGTAAGAGTAGCTACAATCTGACTAAAGGGATGGGTAGTTTCCCCATGAGTAAAAGACATGAGTTTAATGTATTGGCTCTGATTTTTAGCCAGCTTGCCAGTGACTTATACATTCTCTTCAGATGGGTAGATAGCTTTATTTATTTATTTATTTGCCTAGAAAAACTAATCCTAATGCCTTATATGCTTACACTTTATGGGATATAAATCCCAAAGAAATCTAGATTGAGAGGAAAAGGAAGCTGAGGCTGGGAAAGTACATATTCATAGAGACCCTGTGGGCAAATGTGTCTCAAAAGAATCTCTCCAGGAAAATGATGGGAGAAAAATGTACTCACTGGCTTCCATGTTCTATTTGTCAGCATTGCCTCATGGATCAATTGCCCTACACGTGTTGGTTATATTGTCTGTTCTCTCAGAGTGGTTACCTGAGACACCAAGTTTCAAAACAACGATGACAGCACCCAGGTATAATCCACAGGGTGTAGCTTAAGCCAGCAAGTGAATGTGAACTGGTAGTCTCCATGCCAGGCCTAGTAAGCTATTGTACTTGTGTGAGCTCCAGCAGGTCTTTTGTGCTCTCCTGGCCTCATGGGAATAGAGACTCACCGGGGAAGGAGGTCAAATTGCCCTGAACAAGGCATGAGACAGATTACTATTGGGTTTATGTGTCTGAGAGACATAACTTGGCTGGGCCAGACCAGCCAAGTAGGCTGAAAGTTACAAAAGCCTGACCCCTCTGAGGAGTGGATACAGCACTCCAGGAGCATGCCTTTGTAGCTGACAGAAACCCCCTTTGGGCCTAGGGAATGGTTCTGGTACTAGGTAATCTTTCTCAAGAATCAGCATAGTATTTGGAAGAAAATGATGACTGAGGGATCCACGTGGCACATATTCTAGATATTTTAAATTATTTTTTAGGTAAGATGACACCTAAACAAGAACAGATCTTCCTAAACTCAGGATGAGATTATGACCCAGTCAACCCCTCATAAGCTGAAAATACCATACGTTGAAAGTGCATTTAATGCACCTAATCTACAGAACATCATGGCTTAGCTAGTCTCCTTTAAATGTGTTCTGAACATTTGGGCAAATTCATCTATCTAGTGGTTGGGCAAATTCATCTGTTGGTTAGGCAGATTCATTAGTGTATAGTTGGACAAGTTTATCTAACACAAAGCCTGTTTTATAATAAAGTGCTGAATTTCTTATGTAATTTATTGAACACTATACTGAAAGTGGAAAACAGAATGGCCATATGGGTGCGGAATGGTTCTAGGTATATCTGTTGTTTACCCTTGTGATGCCATGGCTGACTTCAAGGTGGGGCTTGCTGCTGCTGTCCAGCCTCATGAGAATATCTTACTGCATATTAGTAACCTGGAAAAGATAAAAATTCAAAATTTGAAGTATGTTTTCTACTGAATTCCTGTTGCTTTTGTACCATCATAAAGTCAAAAAATTACAAGTCAAATCATTGTAAGTCAGGGACTATCTAATCTAAAAATAAATCTTCATACTTTCCATTTGATAACAAATAAAAATTGAGTATCATTTTCATTTTTAATATATATTAAATGTTTTGTGTTCATGTATGGTATTTAATGTTTATAGATTATTTGCCAGGGCACGTGTAGATCCAGAAGGAAATTAGACAACAGAACTTTTTAGACTACTTTCTACAATGCTTTGGGAAGATTTTCTTCAATATGTCTGGAGTCTGACTTATTAGTTAGAGACTCTGAACATAAAACAACAAATTGGAAGTTACTTGCAGCGTGTGTATATGTATATATGAAGCCAGAGAATTAACTACTATTGAAATACCAAGATGACTCTTTTTAGAGAGAGACTTTATGCGTGCATGAGGTGAGGAAAGGGAAGTGGGAAGAAAAAGAGAGAGAATCTTAAGCAGACTCCATGCCTATTGTGAAGCCTGTCTCAGGGCTTGATCTCACAACCCTGAGATCAAAATTAATGGTTGCTTAACCATTAATTAATGATTGCTTAACTGACTGAGCCATCCAGGTGCCCCAAGATAAGATGACATTTTAAGTATGTATCAGGTCTCTTCTGTATAAAGCAAATAAATATATTTTCCTGATGACCCATGATTTTGATAATTTCTTTTTAAAACTGGTAGTTTGTGCTACTCTGAAAATAATTCTTAGCAAAGTTGAGAACAATTAGTTACTAAGCATATACTCACAAACACAGAAGCTAATCATTGTCACAGCACACTGTAAATCCAATAATGGGATAAATAACATTGTAATTTAATTTTAATTTTATGTGTTTCCACCAAGTAGTAGGCATAAAAAAGTCTGCTCACTAAAGTACAAATAAAATCTGGGAACTTCCTTTTAAAAGGAATCATTCTGCCTTTCCATTTACTTTCTAGCTAAAACTATTCTTTTCATCAAGTTGTTTTTAAAAAATAATTGTTTTGAAAGAAAAAATGTATTCACATGGGCATTGTCTCTCTGCATTCCTGTGTCTTTCCAGGATGAAGCATAATGGGGTTTCAGTAATCCTAACTTATGGTCATCCAGAGAAAACTGTTCCAAATCCATACAAATGCTGAATCACCTGAATCTGAGGAGGGTGATTTTGCTATGGAAATTCATTGAGCAATAATCTTAACATTGACTGAGGATTAAGTAAATGGTGAGAAAATGGAGATCCCCTTGCACCAGCAGTCCTTATAACTGCTAATTTACTACATGATGCTAATTAAATGAAGTTAGCTTCATAATGGCAATGTATGGTGCCTGTGTAGGAAAGCTGTTAACATAATTATATCTCTAACACAGGGGGCAAAGCAGATTACAATTATTAGAAAGCCATAGGATACAGACTTCAGTGAGTGTTAAAACATTAGGAACTGGATTTATAATCCTAAATTTCCCAAATACAATCTAAATTTTGTTTAAATTTCTATTCATTAGGTGGCATTAGAAATATTTGAAAAGTAAATATTCTTCTATAGGTAATAAATTTTCAAATTCAGAAAAGAGAGAATTATGTATTTATGCATGTAAGTGTGTATATATGGGTAAAATACATTTTGGTATACAATTTCCTGCCTGGTCAAAATATTACCTTTTGAAAGATATGTGATGTGACACTTATATCAAACCATAAATAAAAATTGGTCTATAAGAATGAAAATACCTTAATTTGCAATACTGGATTGCACTTCTTACATACTTTTTACCTCTTATCTCCTAACATATTATTAAATATCAGTCAAAGAATATCAGACTGAAAAAAGGACAAATTCTCAAACTTAAAGGTATTTTCAAAGCCAGTTTGCCTTATTGAATACTGTTGGCATTCAGTAATGCCCTAAGTCCAATATGACACAGAGGGAAAGAAGCTGGCAAAACAAACCTGCCCAATTTCAAAACCTTTGTTTCTTATTTTTACTTATTAGTTTTAAGAGGAAGTGTACAATTTATAGTACAAACATAAATTAAAAAATTTAAATAGGAGCACCTGGGTGGCTCAGTGGGTTAAAGCCTCTGCCTTCAGCTCAGGTCATGATCCCAGGGTCCTGGGATTGAGCCCCACATGGGGTTCTGTGCTCCACAGGGAGCCTGCTTCCTCCTCTCTCTCTGCCTGCCTCTCTGCCTACTTGTGATCTCTGTCAAATAAATAAATAAAATCTTTTTAAAAAATTTAAATATAATTTAAATAAAAGTAAAATTTATAGAATGAATCTGAACAAATAGAGGTAATATTCAAATACCAATAAATTGAAAAAAATTGATATACCTAAAACCTGTAAGCTAGTCATGTACAATATAGCATGTTTCTCGTGAATTCTGCTCAATCTGGCTTTTTGAAAATTCTAAAGTGTAATAGAGCTTGCTTTGAATATCGGAATATCCTAGAATATCTTTAGAATAATTGATTATGAAGATGATTAAGGATGAAGGCACCTGAAACTTCCTATCCTGTAGAATGAGTTATAAAGGAAACTGGATATTTATTGATGAGAGAGGAATTAACATTTGCTGATTCCCTTCTTTATTCAGGAACTTTATATATGTTGTCTCATTTAATTTTCACAACTAGAATAGTGCTATACAAAGCAAGCACTATTACTGTTTTGCTCTTATTGATAAGGAGTCAAGAGATTCAGAAATGTCAAATTACTTGTGGAAGGCCATCCACTCAACTTCTCTCCATATCTGGTTACTTGTAAACTATCAACCATGCAACCCTGCTATTTACTACACATAGATACAAAGAGGACTCAGAATTTATTTTTATAATATAGCAGAACTATAACTTAGGTTTATATATTTATTTGTATTTTGATAGTTTTATGCTGAAGAAAAGAACAGAAAATGATGTTGTGAATATGCATATATCCATCACTCAGAATTTTAAATGTTATATGTTTCATTCTTTGCTTTATTCACATACTTAAATGTAAAATAAGAATTACAGATATCTTTGTGCTTTCCTCCTGTTCTCTGTTCTCTTCATTACCTCCTTTAGTGTGTAACATTACCATCCATGTTTAAAGAATCAGATAAGTACCTGAAGCTAAAAATATTATATAGAATATGCTTATTTTATATAAATGATTGCATACTGAACCTATGTAACTCTTCTTACTTAACATTAGTAGAGGTTTAATTCACCAGTAATGGGAATGGATACATTTATACAGTGGAATACCAAATAGCAGTTTTTTGTTTTTATTTTTAATACATATAATTTATTATTAGCCCCAGGGGTACAGGTCTCTCTTTTTTTTTTCCCCAGAAATATTTTTAAAATTTTTTTTTTATAAACATATGTATTTTTATCCCCAGGGGTACAGGTCTGTGATTCGCCAGGTTTACACATAGCACTCACCATAGCACATACCTTCCCCAATGTCCATAACCCCACCACCCAGTTTCTTACAGTTTCTCATGGTTTGTCTCCCTCTAGTTTCTTATGGTTTGTCTCCCTCCCCATCCCATCTTGTTTCATTTATTCTTTTCCTACCTCCCAACCCCTCCATGTTGCATCTGCACGTCCTCAAATCAGGGAGATCATATGATAGTTATCTTTCTCCGATTGACTTATTTTGCTAAGCATAATACCCTCTAGTTCCATCCACGTCGTCGCAAATGGCAAGATTTCATTTCTTTTGATGGCTGCATAGTATTCCACTGTGTATATATACCACCTCTTCTTTATCCATTCATCTGTTGATGGAGATCTAGGTTCTTTCCATAGTTTGGCTATTGTGGACATTGCTGCTATAAACATTCAGGTGCATGTGCCCCTTCGGATCACTACGTTTGTATCTCTGGGTAAATACCCAGTAGTGCAATTGCTGGGTCGCAAGGTAGCTCTATTTTCAACTTTTTGAGGAACCTCCATGCTGTTTTCCAAAGTGATTGCACCAGCTTGTATTCCCACCAAGAGTGTAGGAGGGTTCTCCTTTCTCTGCATCCTCGCCAGCATCTGTCATTTCCTGACTTGTTAATTTTAGCCATTCTGACTGGTGTGAGGTGGTATGTCATTGTGGTTTTGATTTGTATTTTCCTGATGCTGAGTGATGTGGAGCGCTTTTTCATGTGTCTGTTGGCCATCTGGATGTCTTCTTTGTAGAAATGTCTGTTCTTGTCCTCTGCCCATTCCAAATAGCAGTTTAAATAAATGAAGCAAATTTCTAGTGAGTTGGAATATAACCAATTTTCAAAGAAAATTTATTTATTTTATACTGTCTTTGAAATTTGAGAACAGTTTGTAAAGAAGTATAAATTATAACATACACAGCAGTGAAAATTTACTACATTTTGTGACTTTCTCATTCAGTCCTCTTATTTTTATTGTGAATGTGATTGACATTACTAATATATGACATAATTATGTGTGCAATATATATGTATGCAGTATATACATTTACATATATATTCATGTGTATTCATGTATACTGTATATGAAAATGTATATAATATAGGAAGAGATATTATGTAAATATAATATAGAAAGTAAATATCCAAATAATTTGGATTGCAAAATTATTTATATAGTATACAAATACAGATCATTGTTTTGTCTCTTATTAAAAACTTCTGGCTAGATTTTTAAATCCCCAGCTCCTGTATTTTAACTTGTGCTAAAAATCCTTTTTTTATATTTTTCCTCTCATCATCTTTAAGCCTTCTTAGGCTTACCTAACTTACTTTTATTCACCTATCCACTGACTTCTTTATTTCAGTGCAGTGTGTGTCTTAAGAGTAACAGAAAAAATACTTGTATAACAAAAAGTCTAGAGGCAGTATGGCCTGCAGAATAGATATATTATGCAGTTTAGTTGATGTCTTTAGTATCAAATTTCTTTTGTATTTCTTAGCTTTGCATTTTCTATGCATCTTTATAATTCCATGAATAGCCTAATCCATAATAATATATAATGTATACTAATATATAATGTAACATTTTTTTTAAGATTTTATTTATTTATTTGACCAAGATCACAAGTAGGCAGAGAAACAGGGAGAGAGGGGGAAGCAGGCTCCCCATCGAGCAGAGAGCCCAATGCGGGGCTCGATCCCAGGACCCTGAGATCATGACCTGAGCTGAAGGCAGAGGCTTTAACCCAACTGAGCCACCCAGGCACCCCTAATGTAACATTTATATTATGTTGTTATATCATTATATTATATAAATATAATTCGTTATACATGATATATAGACAGACTATTCACATAAAACATAGTCCAGCTGAAAAAGCTAAACCTTTTATTTCTTATTAGTACAATGTATTTTTTTTCCAATCATATCTCCTTGAGCCAAATTCTGATATATCCCATTCTAGAACTAAATCATTAGCTATGTAGTGGGATTTTCTGTGTGTTAATCAGATCTTTCTTTGGAAGCTGGTCCTGAGTAGCATCTTCTGAAGCATTTAACTAGGTAGAAGAATAGGAAATATTTGAAGAAATAAAATGGAATTTCCATTTGAAAGAAAAATGGGGAAATAGTGCTATAAGAAAAGGAACATTATTATGGTATAGTCACTATGTTTTCAACTTTAGAAAATTATTTGATTCTTTTTCCAATTATGTCTTCTTTTTACATATAATCATATATTTTTACCTTTCATTTTAATTTTCTCTTTAATTTTTAAATATATTTATTTTATAGTCTCTTTCAAATTATTTTAACATTTTTCATCCAGCAGGTCCTTGATTCTTTTTTTTTGTTTTTTGTTTTTTTTTTTATTTTTTCAGCGTAACAGTATTCATTCTTTTTGCACAACACCCAGTGCTCCATGCAAAACGTGCCCTCCCCATCACCCACCACCTGTTCCCCCAACCTCCCACCCCTGACCCTTCAAAACCCTCAGGTTGTTATTCAGAGTCCATAGTCTCTTATGGTTCGCCTCCCCTCCCCAATGTCCATAGCCCGCTCCCCCTCTCCCAATCCCACCTCCCCCCAGCAACCCCCAGTTTGTTTTGTGAGATTAAGAGTCATTTATGGTTTGTCTCCCTCCCAATCCCATCTTGTTTCATTGATTCTTCTCCTATCCCCCTACCCCGCCATGTTGCTTCTCCATGTCCTCATATCAGGGAGATCATATGATAGTTGTCTTTCTCCGATTGACTTATTTCACTAAGCATAATACGCTCTAGTTCCATCCACGTCGTCGCAAATGGCAAGATTTCATTTCTTTTGATGGCTGCATAGTATTCCATTGTGTATATATACCACTTCTTCTTTATCCATTCATCTGTTGATGGACATCTAGGTTCTTTCCATAGTCTGGCTATTGTAGACATTGCTGCTATAAACATTCGGGTACACGTGCCCCTTCGGATCACTATGTTTGTATCTTTAGGGTAAATACCCAGTAGTGCAATTGCTGGGTCATAGGGTAGTTCTATTTTCAACATTTTGAGGAACCTCCATGCTGTTTTCCAGAGTGGTTGGACCAGCTTGCATTCCCACCAACAGTGGAGGAGGGTTCCCCTTTCTCCACATCCTCTCCAGCATCTGTCATTTCCTGACTTGTTAATTTTAGCCATTCTGACTGGTGTGAGGTGATATCTCATTGTGGTTTTGATTTGTATTTCCCTGATGCCGAGTGACGTGGAGCACTTTTTCATGTGTCTGTTGGCCATCTGGATGTCTTCTTTGCAGAAATGTCTGTTCATGTCCTCTGCCCATTTCTTGATTGGATTGTTTGTTCTTTGGGTGTTGAGTTTGCTAAGTTCCTTATAGATTTTGGATACTAGCCCTTTATCTGATATGTCGTTTGCAAATATCTTCTCCCATTCTGTCAGTTGTCTTTTGGTTTTGTTAACTGTTTCCTTTGCTGTGCAAAAGCTTTTGATCTTGATGAAGTCCCAATAGTTCATTTACGCCCTTGCTTCCCTTGCCTTTGCCGTTGTTCCTAGGAAGATGTTGCTGCGGCTGAGGTCGAAGAGGTTGCTGCCTGCATTCTCCTCAAGGATTTTGATGGATTCCTTTCTCACATTGAGGTCCTTCATCCGTTTGGAGTCTATTTTCGTGTGTGGTGTAAGGAAGTGGTCCAATTTCATTTTTCTGCATGTGGCTGTCCAATTTTCCCAGCACCATTTATTGAAGAGGCTGTCTTTTATCCATTGGACATTCTTTCCTGCTTTGTCAAAGATTAGTTGACCATAGAGTTGAGGGTCGATTTCTGGGCTCTCTATTCTGTTCCACTGGTCTATGTGTCTGTTTTTGTGCCAGTACCATGCTGTCTTGATGATGACAGCTTTGTAATAGAGCTTAAAGTCCGGAATTGTGATGCCACCAACTTTGGCTTTGTTCTTCAATATTCCTTTGGCTATTCGAGGTCTTTTCTGGTTCCATATAAATTTTAGGATTATTTGTTCCATTTCTTTGAAAAAAATGGATGGTATTTTGATAGGGATTGCATTAAATGTGTAGATTGCTTTAGGTAGCATAGACATTTTCACAATATTTATTCTTCCAATCCAGGAGCATGGAACATTTTTCCATTTTTTTGTGTCTTCCTCAATTTCTTTCATGAGTACTTTATAATTTTCTGTGTATAGATTCTTAGTCTCTTTGGTTAGGTTTATTCCTAGGTATCTTATAGTTTTGGGTACAATTGTGAATGGGATTGACTCCTTAATTTCTCTTTCTTCAGTCTTGTTGTTGGTGTACAGAAATGCAACTGATTTCTGTGCATTGATTTTATATCCTGACACTTTACTGAATTCCTGTACAAGTTCTAGTAGTTTTGGGGTGGAGTCTTTTGGGTTTTCCACATATAGTATCATATCATCTGCGAAGAGTGATAGTTTGACTTCTTCTTTACCAATTTGGATGCCTTTAATTTCTTTTTGTTGTCTGATTGCTGAGGCTAGGACTTCTAATACTATGTTGAATAGCAGTGGTGATAATGGACATCCCTGCCGTGTTCCTGACCTTAATGGAAAAGCTTTCAGTTTTTCTCCATTGAGAATGATATTTGCGGTGGGTTTTTCATAGATGGCTTTGATAATATTGAGGTATGTGCCCTCTATCCCTACACTTTGAAGAGTTTTGATCAGGAAGGGATGCTGTACTTTGTCAAATGCTTTTTCAGCATCTATTGAGAGTATCATATGGTTCTTGTTCTTTCTTTTATTAATGTGTTCTATCACATTGATTGATTTGCGGATGTTGAACCAACCCTGCAGCCCTGGAATAAATCCCACTTGATCGTGGTGAATAATCCTTTTAATGTACTGTTGAATCCTATTGGCTAGTATTTTGGCGAGAATTTTTGCGTCTGTGTTCATCAAGGATATTGGTCTGTAGTTCTCTTTTTTGGTGGGATCCTTGTCTGGTTTTGGGATCAAGGTGATGCTGGCCTCATAGAATGAGTTTGGAAGTTTTCCTTCCATTTCTATTTTTTGGAACAGTTTCAGGAGAATAGGAATGAGTTCTTCTTTAAATGTTTGGTATAATTCCCCTGGGAAGCCGTCTGGCCCTGGGCTTTTGTTTGTTTGGAGATTTTTGATGACTGTTTCAATCTCCTTACTGGTTATGGGCCTGTTCAGGTTTTCTATTTCTTCCTGGTTCAGTTGTGGTAGTTTATATGTCTCTAGGAATGCATCCATTTCTTCCAGATTGGCCAATTTGTTGGCGTAGAGTTGCTCATAGTATGTTCTTATAATTGTCTGTATTTCTTTGGTGTTAGTTGTGATCTCTCCTCTTTCATTCATGATTTTATTGATTTGGGTCCTTTCTCTTTTCTTTTTGATGAGTCTGGCCAGGGGTTTATCAATCCTATTGATTCTTTCAAAGAACCAGCTCCTAGTTTCATTGATTTTTTCTATTGTTTTTTTGGTTTCTATTTCATTGATTTCTGCTCTGATCTTTATGATTTCTCTTCTCCTGCTGGGTTTAGGGTTTCTTTCTTGTTCTTTCTCCAGCTCCTTTACGCGTAGGGTTAGGTTGTGTACTTGAGACCTTTCTTGTTTCTTGAGAAAGGCTTGTACCGCTAAATATTTTCCTCTCAGGACTGCCTTTGCTGTGTCCCACAGATTTTGAACTGTTGTGTTTTCATTATCATTTGTTTCCATGAATTTTTTCAATTCTTCTTTAATTTCCTGGTTGACCCATTCATTCTTTAGAAGGATGCTGTTTAGTCTCCATGTATTTGGGTTCTTTCCAGCTTTTGTCTTGTGATTGAGTTCTAGCTTCAGAGCATTGTGGTCTGAAAATATGCAGGGAATAATCCTAATCTTTTGATACCGGTTGAGACCTGATTTGTGACCCAGGATGTGATCTATTCTGGAGAAGGTTCCATGTGCACTAGAGAAGAATGTGTATTCTGTTGCTTTGGGATGAAATGTTCTGAATATATCTGTGATGTCCATCTGGTCCAGTGTGTCATTTAAGGCCTTTATTTCCTTGTTGATCTTTTGCTTGGATGATCTGTCCATTTCAGTGAGGGGAGTGTTAAAGTCCCCTACTATTATTGTATTATTATTGATGTGTTTCTTTGATTTTGTTATTAATTGGTTGATATAGTTGGCTGCTCCCACGTTAGGGGCATAGATATTTAAAATTGTTAGATCTTCTTGTTGGACAGACCCTTTGAGTAGGATATAGTGTCCTTCCTCATCTCTTATTATAGTCTTTGGCTTAAAATCTAATTGATCTGATATAAGGATTGCCACCCCAGCTTTCTTCTGATGCCCATTAGCATGGTAAATTGTTTTCCACCCCCTCACTTTAAATCTGGAGGTGTCTTCGCGTCTAAAATGAGTTTCTTGTAGGCAACATACTGATGGGTTTTGTTTTTTTATCCATTCTGATACCCTGTGTCTTTTGATTGGGGCATTTAGCCCATTAACATTCAGGGTAACTATTGAGAGATATGAATTTAGTGCCATTAGTAGCCTGTAAGGTGACTGTTACTGTATATTGTCTCTGTACCTTTCTGATCTACTACTTTTAGGCTCTCTCTTTGCTTAGAGGACCCCTTTCAATATTTCCTGGAGAGCTGGTTTGGTGTTTGCAAATTCTTTCAGTTTTTGTTTGTCCTGGAAGCTTTTGATCTCTCCTTCTATTTTCAATGATAGCCTAGCTGGATAGAGTATTCTTGGCTGCATGTTTTTCTCGTTGAGTGCTCTGAATATATCATGCCAGCTCTTTCTGGCCTGCCAGGTCTCTGTGGATAAGTCTGCCGCCAATCTAATATTTTTACCATTGTATGTTACTGATTTCTTTTCTCGGGCTGCTTTCAGGATTTTCTCTTTGTCACTAAGACTTGTAAATTTTACTATTAGGTGACGGGGTGTGGACCTATTCTTGTTGACTTTGAGGGGGGTTCTCTGCATCTCCTGGATTTTAATGCTTGTTCCCTTTGCCATGTTAGGGAAATTCTCTCCAATGATTCTCTCCAATAGACCCTCTGCTCCCCTCTCTGTTTCTTCTTCTTCTGGAATCCCAATTATTCTAATGTTGTTTCGTCTTATGGTGTCACTTATCTCTCGAATTCTCCCCTCATGGTCCAGTAGCTGTTTGTCCCTCTTTTGCTCGGCTTCCTTATTCTCTGTCATTTGGTCTTCTATATCACTAATTCTTTCTTCTGCCTCATTGATCCTAGCAGTGAGAGCCTCCATTTTTGATTGCACCTCATTAATAGCTTTTTTGATTTCAACTTGGTTAGACTTTAGTTCTTTAATTTCTCCAGAAAGGGCTTTAATATCTCCAGAGAGGGTTTCTCTAATATCTTCCATGCCTTTTTCGAGCCCGGCTAGAATGTTCAGAATCGTCATTCTGAACTCTTGATCTGACATAGTACCAATGTCTGTGTTGATTAGGTCCCTAACCTTCGGTACTATCTCTTGTTCTTTTGTTTGTGGTGATTTTTTCCGCCTTGTCATTTTGTCCAGATAAGAGGATATGAAGGAGCAAATAAACTACTAATAGGGTGGCAAAGACCCTGGAAAAATGCGCTGTAACCAAATCAGAAGAGACCCCAAATTGTGGGGGGGGGGGGGAAGGGGATAAAAAACAGGTTCTGAAAAAAAAAGAAAAAAAAAAATTTAAAAAATAAAACAAATAAAAAAATATAAAAAAGAAAGAAAAAATATATATATTTAGATGAACTAGTCAAAAAACGTTAAAAAAAGAAAAGGGTAAAAGTTTTTAAAAAAATTTAGCAGAAGAAGAAAAAAGAAAAAAGAAAAAAAAATTGAAAAAAGAAAAAAAAATAAAAAATTGAAAAAAGAAAAAAAATTTGAAGTAGCCGCAAGACTAAAGAATCATGGGGAGAAAGCCATGAGTTCCGTGCTTTGCTTTCTCCTCCTCTGGAGTTGCTCTGCTGTCTTAGGAATTGAATCTGCTTTCTCCTTGATAGATGTACTTCGTCCTGGCTGGATATTTTGTTGATCTTCTGGGGGAGGGGCCTGTTGTAGTGACTCTCAAGTGTCTTTGCCCGAGGCGGGATTGCACCGCCCTTACCGGCGGCCGGACTAAGTAATCGGCTCGGGTTCGCTTTTGGGAGCTTCTGTTCCCTGAACGCTTTCCGTAGAGTTCCGGAGGACGGGAATGAAAATGGCGGCCTCCCAGTCTCCGGCCCGGAGGAGCCGAGAGCCTGGGGCCCCACTCCTCAGTGTGCCCCCAGAGGACAGCACCCAATCACTCCCGTATCCCCAGCCTCTAGCCGCGCTCCGAGCTCACCCAGCCCGCGACCAGTTCAAGGTAACCCCGAGCGGAGAGTTCAGTCCTCGGCTCTGTCTTTGCAGCCGGTTTCTCCGTTCTAATACCTGCAAGCTCTCCGACACTCTGACACCCCCGATCCTTCTGTGACCTTGTGGGGCCTGGGGCCACGCTGGCCCCGCGCGGGCTTCACCCCGGTTTAGCCCCTGGAGCAATGTCCCTCAGTGGAACAGACTTTTAAAAGTCCTGATTTTGTGCTCCGTTCCTCCGCCGCTTGCCGGGAGCCGGCCCCTCCCCCCGCGGTCTATCTTCCCGTCGTTTTAGATTCACTTCTCCGCCAGTCCTACCTTTCAGAAAGTGGTTGATTTTCTGTTTCTAGAGTTGCTGTTCTTCTTCTCTTCGCTCTCCCGTTGGATTTGTAGGTGTTTGCTATGTTTAGATAAGCTATCGAGCTGATCTCCTGTTACCTGATGTAGTCTCAGGCTGCTACTTCTCCGCCATCTTGACTCCTCCCCCCAGGTCCTTGATTCTTTTCATTCTTATTCACTATTTTCCTCTCAGGTTTCTGTAATTTTTAAATTTGTATTCATTTGTACAGGGTTAATGACCTTCTAGTTCAGTAAATTGTAGGTAATAAAAAAGATGTGACAAATGATTTATGAAATTTAGAGTAGTAATTTCTTAAAGTTAATCCAGGTTAGAGATTTGGGTTACTGATTTCTAATAGTTTATTTTTTTCTCTCTTAGTCATTTCTTTACTTTTTCCTGGATGGTGAACAGTGTGTCTTTAATCTCCCATTTCTTGTATCGATCATTTCAAAGACAGCCAAAGCAAGGACACATTTTATTCAGTAATAAGTTATTGTAGTTGGTAAGAGGGTCTCCTGTGAACTGAATTCAATTTCCATTTGTATAGAGGTAACTGGGTATTTTAAAAGGAGAGTGAGGGAGTAAGGTGGGGGAACTATGGGGAGTTGAGTAGACTCAAGGAAGTGAAAATTTACAAAATTAGGAAGAGGGGTTGGGTCATGTGACTAGACCACTCGGGTTTGGTAACTTGCTAATGTAACTTAGGTTCCTATCTTCCCACAGAAACCAAGAGTTCCTGTGTTCCAGTGTTGGCTGGAACAAATGTAAATTCTTTTGGCAGCCTTACTCTTTCCCAGGCAGCCATTTTAAAGGGAGCTGGAATCATCCTAAGGATATGGCCTTGAGCTCTTAGAAAGTATACTAGTGTTTTCAGTCCTCTTGTTTTATGTCTATGAGTAGGGTGTGTGTGTGTGTGTGTGTGTGTGTGTGTGAAGGGGAGTTGGTGAGGTAGATAAAATCATTTGTGCTGATTTTCTCCATTAGTTTTTAATAAATAAAGGTTGAATCCTAGTCAAGAAAACTGCTCAGGAGAGCCTGATTGAAATTTGGTCAAGAATCTGTCAAGCATTGGAGTACCTGGATGGCTCAGTAACTTAAGCATCTGACTCTTGGTTGGGCTCATGTCATTATCTCATGGGTTGTGGGAAATGCACACTCAGCAGGGAGTCTGCTTGAAAGATTCTCTCCCTGCCCCTCCTCCCCCATCTTTCAGATAAATAAATCTTTTTTTTTTTTTTAAGATTTTATTTATTTATTTGACAGAGAGAGAGATCACAAGTAGGCAGAGAGGCAGGCAGCGGAGCAGAGAGCCCGATGGGGGGCTCGATCCCAGGACCCTGAGATCATGACCTGAGCCGAAGGCAGCGGCTTAATACACTGAGCCACCCAGGCGCCCCAGATAAATAAATCTTAAAAAAAAAAAAAAAGAGATCTGTGGACCATCACTTGGAGTTTCAGCAGTTCTGCTTTCTACAGCAAAGACCGCATTCCTCTTCCCCAAAACAGAAATCACTTACCTCCTGGGTCAAATTTTGGGAGTATTATCTTCATTGAGTTGCTATAGAGTTAGTTCAGATATGTTCCTTTCACTTGGATTTCTCTCTTCCTTTCTGGCTTGTGATGGTTTTCTTATATTATTTACTGGGTATTTGAAATTCCTGTATTTCCTAAATTTCCTAAATTCCTAAATTTCCTATATTATTTACTGGGTGTTTGAAATTTATCATATTTTATCTTTCTTTAAGTTCAGTTTTTCTAAGGTATTAAAAGGGACAGTTCACTTCAGCAAAATAAATCAAAATTAAAATAATTTGCTATATAATGTCAAGTTGCCAGAGTAATGATAAAAATAATTATGAACTTTTTTATTTTACCAAACATTCTAACAACTCAAATATTTATCAACAATGTGCATAATTAATGTGTGAACAATGTAATTACTATCTAATTCAAGAAAATTTTATTAAAACTTTATTTCCAAAACTAAATTAGTATCAGAAATATACAACATGGGGCACCTGGTTGGCTCAGTCCTTAAGCATCTGACTTTGGCTCAGGTCATGATCCCACCATCCTGAGATCGAGCCCCACATCGGGCTCCTTGCTCGGCAGGAAGCCTGCTTTCCCTCTTCTGGTCCCCCTGCTTGTGTTCCCTCTCTCACTGTGTCTCTCTCTGTCAAATAAATAAATAAAATCTTAAAAAAAAAAGAAATATACAACACAAACTGGGGTTGAAATATTACACTGGTATGACTAACTGGAGATAAACAGTCTAATAAGTTCAACTCTGGTGTCCTAACATGGTAAAGTTTTCAAAGTTACTTCTGTTGGTTCCATGAGGACTTTTTAACTCCTTTGTATATAATGGAAAGGATGATATTATAAAGTTATCCATTTTTGTGAGAGTATAAAAGTCAAATAGTTAATTATGAGTTCTGTAGGAATTCTGAAGTACATTTGAGGTACAGGTTCTCCCCATTCCAGAAGTAGAGCATTCCTATGAAGGCTTTTGTAAGCCCAAATGGCATAAAGTGAAGAAACAATTACCATTACTTCATATGGAAAAATTTTTGAGCATTTCCAGGCCCCCCAAATAACCTCTTTTAGGTTTTTCTGATACCTTAGGACACATCTTGATAACAGATGCACAAAATAAATTGAGCTAAAGCATAGATGCTCAAAGACATATCTCAAAATAATGGTAGCTTGTTGCTGAGATGCTGAGTGTAGTTCCCAGGGAAGAAGCTTGAAATGCAGCCTCACTGCTTGTATTATGTGCTGCCTCTATAATGGCTCACTACAAAACAAACACTGATCACTATTTTTTGCTTTTTGCCTTTTTTCCTAAAAGTGAAAATCCTCTTCAGGTTTTCTTTCAGTTAGTGAAAACAGATAGAATTGTAGGTGTTTTGTAAAAGTCAAGTGGCATAATGCCAGCTTTCAAAATGCAGGGAATATCTATAAGTAAAATACTGTCTTAAAGTGTGTTTCATTCTGGCAGTCAAATAAGCTCTAATTTGCATATACATAATCTATTCTTTATGGTTTAGAAAGTACTTAAACTGTATTTGAAGAATCTGAAGTCACAGTTTAAACTCTAATTAAGAGCTTTGAACTTCTATGATCTACGTGGTTTGATTTTTCCATTCCTGATTTTATATATCTTACATATTCCATTTACTACATAATGAAACTGTAATTTTTGTGGAGTATTATGTACCCTCTGAATTTTAAGTTGCATTTCCATAATATATAAAACATGACTGAGGGGAGGTAAATTTTTGTTACTAAAAACGATACCTGTGGTAATTTTCTACATTTGTTTCCAGGATTTCCATCTTGCACATTACTTGCAAATATTTAAGTCAAGTGATTGGAACCAAAATTTCTTGAACATGATTGCCTGAATTAAACCAAGTGTTTTCTTGTGAGATTTCTGAGACAATAACATACATGTTGGGGAGAAAGACATAAACCTGGAGTGCCAGATGTGTGTAATATACATTCATTTAAATTAATTTCGATTAAAAAAATAGAAGTACTTCCATAAGATACTAAGCCATTGGTAGAATAAAACATTCTCATAAAAACCATTATGTGTCCAGGGCATTATACTAAAAAGCAAGGTATATAAGATTGTTGCAAAATATGGTCTTATGTTTAATGGGTTTTTAATCCACTTGGGAGACTGATGATTTAGTGAAACCATGTCATGTTTACGCTAAGTTCCAAATTAGCCCTTTAAATAAAAATAGAGCTAGGAGGACAGAAATAGAAATGATTACCAGGCTCAAGATGTTTTCAGGAAGTTGTCAAAGAACAACTGAGTGCTAGATTGGGACTCAGTGGAGGAAAGATAGGTTTCCGAATCAATTTTATAAACTCAAGTGTCCTTTGAAGTCAACCCATGACTCAAGCGGAAGCTATATCCTTGAGGTGTTGAGGTCCTAAAAGGGAAATACCCATTCAGCTTGAGTAGATTCTGTAGGAGTTGACCCAGATTTGGCAGATACCCCAATTTTTATAGGAATAGGAAAATCTCAATTTTGTATTAAGTGTCCAGATTTTAAAATACTAACAAGTGATAACTTAAACACACACAATACAAACACACACACACACACACACACACCTGATCAGGACCAAAAAGAAACCCAAATATTCCCAGAGTTTTAAATCTATTATTGCTACTAGTGTGAAACATCTGATTTAAATATTTAGCTAGTTAGAGCAGAGTGGAAATTGCTATTTCAAATACTGCACTTCAGACAGTAGACATTTTTTAAGCTTGTATGGAGAGCATATTGCATATTTGGAGGAAATAAATGAATCCCAGTTTGGCTAGAGAGTTGCTGTGGTGGGAATTTTAACAAAATGTTTTTAATTGTTTGAATGGGAGGTATTATGTCAATTTTTTTATTGGTTTCTAGGGCAAATAGAACTGACAAAAGTGGGAGTGGCCAAGAGCCAAAATGATCAACTGATAGGAAAATACCACTCTCCTGAAATAGTAAGACACTGTTAGAAAACACTTTTATAAAGGAAAAACAAGTTAGATATAATATATCTAAAAAAGGATTTTAGTTCAAAGATTGAAATGTGTAAACTCTTTTTTTTAGAAGAAAACCTTATTTATTTATTTACTTAAAGATTTTATTTATTTGACAGAGACAGAAGAGAGCATAAGCAGGGGGAGTGGCAGGGGGAGAGGGAGAAGCAGGCTCCTCAATGAACAGGGAGCCCTTTGTGAGGCTTGATCCCAGGATGCTGGGATCATGACCTGAGCCAAAGGCAGACGCTTATCCGGCTGAGCCACCCAGTTGCCCCAAGAAAACCTTTTTAAAAGAAATTAATTTAGAAATAAATATGGCGTGTGATATGCCATTGCATACACCACACGCACACACCGATCCACACACACACACCCATCCACACAGACACAAACCCACACACACACACAACCCCCCCCCACACACACACCCACATATTCTTTACCCATTCATCTGTTGGAATATTACTCAAGACATTGGAAAGGATAAATACTTACCATTTACATCGACATGGATGGAGCTAGAGGGTATTATGCTGAGCGAAATAAGTCAATCAGAGAAAGACAGTTATCATATGACTTCACTCATATGTGGAATATAAGAGGACAGAGAGGACCATTGGGGAATGGAGGGAAAACTGAATAGGAAGTCTGCAGAGAGGGAGAAAAGCCACGAGAGACTCTTAACTATGGGAAACAAACTGAAGGTTGCTGGGAGGGGAGCAAGAGGATGGGGTAATTGTGTGATAGGTATTAAGGAAGACATGTGATGTGATGAGCACTGGGTGTTATATGCAACTGATAAATTATTGAACATTACATTTGAAACTAATGATACGATATAAGTTGGGTAATTGAATTTAAATTTTTTTTAAAAGAAAAAAACATGAGAAAATTAAAAGAAATATGGAACTGTCAATAGAATTTTAGAATTGGTATGTGTTCCACTATGTATATAGAAAATTTAATTTTAAAAAGCAAACATGTTTTCAGGGGCACCTGGGTGGCTCAGTTGGTTAAGTTACTGCCTTCAGCTCAGGTCACGATCCCAGAGTCCCGGGATCGAGTCTCACATGGGGCTCCCATCTCCGCTGGGAGTCTGCTTCTCCCTCTGACCTTCTCGCCTCTCGTGTTCTCACTGTCTCTCTCTCTCAAATAAAATGAATAAATAAACAAATAAATAAATAAATAAAAGCAAACATGTTTTCAGTTTATTTTACTCGAAACCTATTCTGATCTGCTAAGTTGGAAATGAACCTCAGCAGGCATATGTAAATGAAACTTTTCAGAAGGATTTCATGACCTCTGCTCTTACGAGTGTCATGGTGATGGATGGATGGTGTTATCCATCTGTCACCTTGTACCATCATCGCTTTGTAGCAAAGCTCTCTTTGGCCTTCCGATTTATTTTTGCAGACAGACTTAATTGTTTTCTTCAAAACTGTGAACTAGAGAAATATTTTAACTTAAAAATTCTTACTGAGATTGAGATGTAAGATTCTAGTCAATAGGCATCTGACTGAAAAATTATTGAAAATGTACTTATACTCCAAAGTGGAACCAAAAATACTCATTTCAAATGAAGATGTTCATTAGCTTGTATTCCCATTTGTTCAGTGTATGTTATTTTTTGTTAAGTTAAAATGTTTATACAAGTCTCGATCAATATAAGGGCAAGTAGGTCAGACTTGATCTTTTACAAACCCTTCTGATGGAAGTGTCTTCACCTTTATTAAAGTAATTAAAAGTTCAACTTTATTTCTTCTTATTGGAGGTTTTTGTGTTGGAGGTTTGCCATATTGCTGTCCTGAACTTAAGTATTATTACTTTTGGGTTAAAGATTTACCTGCTAATCTGTTACACACGTCTTATTGTCTAATGTTGAAATTAAGTTTATAGAATCATTTGAATTTTGATTCATGGACCAATTTGAGAAGTCAAGATTTCATTAATTAATAGGACAATTATTGAAAAGTTCTTAGCAGTGAGATATAAAAAATAATGCTGGAGACATGCACAAAGGAATAAAGAATGACAAGATTGTGCTGTCACACAGTTATGATAAAATGTATTTATACTTCTTTGTGGTAATTCCTATGAGTAAATTTATTGAAAACTATATAGATAAATATAGATGTAGATATAGATATACAGACGTGTTATTTGAGAAGTGAATTGCAACAAAGAAATCTCATGGACAAAATCAAAGATCAGGAGAAGAGATAGAACTTGATCAATTTTACTTGGATCTTCTCTGTAATAGGAACATTTTGTGAAAAACCCTGTAATTTTAACAGCCTCGTTATTTAGGGAGAATATTGAAACCAAGGAATAAAGAATGGGAAAAGAATAGCTCCAAGAAGAAGAAAGATTTTCTTCTGTTTTTTCAGGAAAAATAAATGTTTCTTAAAGTTTGAAAAAGAATTGAAAATGACCTATTGAGTGAATGAAAATAATGTAAGAGGGAGTTTGCCAACCCAGGTGTAAATATTTTCAGTGTTCTGAGTACAGTCCAAAAGTAGTGTTGAATGAGAATTTATGAGGTGCTTACGGGGGTTTCAGACTAGTGCCTGTCAAGAGATTTGACCTTCCTCCCACTGTGAGTCACACATGATCAAAAATTGATAACTTATATTCATTCAAAGTTGATTTAGATAGTTCAATTTCAGTTCATTTTATTAGTTTATAGAATGAATGAAAATGCTCTATGTGACATAATCAGGAAGCAAAAATTTTTCTCACAGTAACACAGGATCAAATTTTTAAAAATGCTTTTTGCTATTGGCACGTTGAACACTTCCATGTCCCTAAAGATGCATTGTTTGATTGAAGAGAGATGTCCAGGTATAGAAATCTAATAGTACTACTCAATAAGGCTTAAATAGCAATTCTTTAGTAAAGCAGAGACCCATCAGGAAAACTCACTGAAATTCTGAATAATTTTTGTTGGCTTCCAAAGCAACTCCTAATATTATCAACTGTATGCTATCATTGTTTATTTTTAAGGTGATATCATGAAAAAACATATTATCTGTGTGTGTAAGTGTCGCTCAGAATTTCAGTAGTGTCAAGTAGTCATTAAAGTATTGAATATATTGAAATGATGGCTGGCAATGATAATAATTCTAATAGCGTAATAGCCTGGTGGTTTCCAATTCTTTATCCTAGAGTGCTAGGTGACCCAAATGCCTTTGCTTAGAAAGTTATTATATTGACATAGGAATACTTTAGGATCTATAGTTTGCTTTCAGGTTTTAACTTTTTATGAAATAGTTAATTGCAAGATGCAAATTAACATATTTGAAGGGTATTTTGTAATTAAAATCTGGCATAATGCCTAATCATATAAATCTCTGTGTCTCACACTACTGAAATGTTGATAAATGGTAGACTTCTTTTCCTCCTTTACCTTATTAGTGAGTATTCAAAAATGTACAGTTCCTTAGAGCATTGAGTCTGATCTGCAAAATGGGAAAAGTCAGTAGATGTGTGTAATCTTCAGGATATAAGTATGTTGTAGTTGTTATTAATTGGTTTGGATAATGGCAAATTATTTAAAATTTTTAAAAAGATGAAAGTATTAAGTTGCTCTTATATTCACTTTTAGTATAAAATGAAGATTTAAGAGTCCTCATTGTTTTCAGTAAAAACATAGGCATAGATTTCTGAGAAATATAGCTTTCAGTTTTCAAAGCAATATTCAATACACAATGGCATTAATCTTCCACTAAGCATAGGATATTTAGAATGGTCGAAATTCCATTTTTAGCAAAAACATTCACTGCTGTCTTTATAAAAGAGAATCAGGGACAGTGCAAGACATTGAAGATAAATCAGGAAAGAGAGCAAAATAAAGTAAAAATAAAATAAAGTTTGGGACCAAAAATAGCATGTGCAACAGGAGGAAAACACTTCATTCAGTAAATAGCTTATCTGCCTTCATACATACCGATCTGAGTACAAGAGAAGGAGAGCACAGAAAGAACTGTTAAAGAATGGTTGACAGAGGGGCGCCTGGGTGGCTCAGTTGGTTAAGTGACTGCCTTCAGCACAGCTCATGATCCCAGGATCCTGGGATTGAGTCCTGCATCGGGCTCCCTGCTTCTCGCTCTCCTGCTCTGCTGCTATGTTCCCTCTCTCACTGTGTCTCTTTCTCTGTCAAATAAATATATAAAATCTAAAAAAAAAAAAAAAAAAATGGTTGACAGATGATATACCTGTGAGAAACATTTGAGAGTAAAATACAACTTTACCTTTCAGTCATCAAAACAGAGATCTCCATTCCTCAGCCAGGTGTTAGCATGTGTAGTGATGACATTGTGGGACGGACCATGTATAAGCACCAATAGACATGAAATAAGCAATGAGGCAACAGTGGCAGTGATTGCAGTGAATAAAGGAATTTATGAAATCTCCAAGAGGCCTGAAAAAATATAACATTGCATAGAAATAAGGAGGAAAATGGGTAAGTGCCAAGGGGTTGTGCTTTCAAACTATCTGGTGTGAAAGGATAAATTTTTACTCTTTTTATATATTTTCAGTGTGTTGCATACCAACACTTTTGTAAAGTAAAATAAAAAGAAATTATACCAAAAGTTAAGTGGACATGGATTACAGATCTAAAGTTAAAAGGCAAAACTGTAAAACCCTAGAAGATAACATAGGAGAAAACCTAGATGACCTTGGGTCTGGTCATGACTTAGATACAACACCAGAAGCACAATCTGTGAAAGAAATAATTGATAAGATGGAGAAGACAAACTGGAAGACAGATGGGAAGAAAATATTAAAAAACACATCTGATAAAGGATTGTTATCCAGGATACACAAAGGATTCTTAAAACTCAGTAATGAAAAACAACAACAACAATGAAAAAGATTAATAAGTAAGACAAAGACTTTAACATACAGCTCACCAAGGAAAATATACAGATGGCAAATAAGCATAGGAAAATATGCTCCACATCAAAGGTTATCTGGGAAATGCAAATTAAAACAATAGTGCAATACCACTGTTTACCTATCAGAGTGGCCAAAGTACAGAACAGTGACAATACCAAATGTTGACAAGAATGTGGAGCAACTGGAACTCTCATTTATTGCTGGTAGGAATGCAAAATGATACAACCATTCTGGAAAACATTTTGGCAGGTTTTTGCAAAATTAAGCATAGTTTTACCATAGGATTCAGCAGTTGTACTCCTTGATAATGTACCGAAAGGAGTTGAAAACTTATGTCCACACAAAAACCTGAACATAGGTTCTTAAAACACTTTTATTCGTAATAACCAAAGCATGGAGGCAATCAAGATGTCCTTCACTAAGTGAATGGTTAAATTGTAGTACAATTCAGAAAATGGAATATTTTTTAAAGTTAAAAATACAAGAGCAAACAGTCCATGAAAAGACATGGAGGAAACTTAAATGGGTGTTACTAAGTGAAATAAGCCAGCATCAAAATGCTATAAGTATGATTCCAACTATGTGACATTCTGGAAAGGCAAAACTAGGGAAACAGTAAAAATATCAGTGGTCGCCAGGATTTGATGGATGGGATAAATTAGACTGAGCACAAAAACTTTTTAGAGCTGTGAAAATACTGTTTGGTACTATCATGATGGGTATATATTATTACACATTTGTCTAAACCTGTAGAATGTACAACACCAAGAACAGATTGTAATGTAAATTATGGGCTTTGGGTGGTTATGATGTATTAGTGAAGTTTCACCCTTGGTTAAAAAAATAGAAGGGCCATCCTGTTGAGCAGTATCAGGAATGGGAAAGTCTATGCAGGTGGTGGGTCAATGAGTATCTGAGATCCCAATATCATCTTCTCAGTTCTGTTGTAAAGCTAAAACTCCTCTAAAAATATTTCTTTAAAAAACAAATAAATAAAATAATCTTGCCTTCTAAATAAAAATAAACAGTGGGAGAGAGTTTTGATGAAGAATAGCAGTCATTTATTTAGTAATGAATACAATTTACCATAAACTACAAATTCTGTATCTAGCTAACTTCTTTGAAAATGGACTTGTATATATAAATATAGATAAAAAGGATAGCTATAAACACATATATAATCATTCTCTAGGAAAGACAATATGAAGTTCTCTTTGTACATGCAACAGAGTATGCTACTTGCTGAGACAGGTTATTATCTAATTTTAAAAATGTAGTTGAGTGCCTATGGAGCATTCCTCCTTTTTCAAGTGCTATAACACAAGTGCTATGTTTTCTTACACAGTTGCTATAGAAACTCTGTATGTTATTGGATAATAAATTAGGAAACTCATAAAGCCTTTTTGAAACACACAGATTAGAAATATTGTTTGGTGGTTTAGTTATTTGCACCGCATCCCTGAAAAAGAATTGAATGACTCTAATCAAGTAAGTGGTATTTCTTATTGCTACCATTTTTCTTGTACATTTACTTACCTAGAGTAAATAAGGAGACTATTATGAGTGGTTAATGGATAAAGAAAACCATCTTATATGGATGAATTCCAAGAATTTGCAAATATACATACACATATATAAGTGTGTGTATATACATGTTTTTTATATGTATGTTTTAAAAGCTTTAATTAATTAATTCAAAGTTGTCATTCATAATTGAATGAATGTTTGCTTTGGAGTACACCTGTGAAAGTGAGGAAAAAAATCTCCACAAATACTGCAAGCTCATTGTTGAAGCATTGTGCAAAATGTATGCTAGCAATATTAAAATAGCTTCTATTATATTGTCTTTCTGTCCCTATATGTCCATCTTTGTGTAAATAGCAATGAATATATAAAATATTAAGAAACGAGATTTAGGGGCGCCTGGGTGGCTCAGTGGATTAAGCCGCTGCCTTCGGCTCAGGTCATGATCTCAGGGTCCTGGGATCGAGCCCCGCATCGGGCTCTCTGCTCTGCAGGGAGCCTGCTTCCTCCTCTCTCTCTGCCTGCCTCTCTGCCTACTTGTGATCTCTCTCTCTCTGTGTCAAATAAATAAATAAAATCTTTAAAAAAAAAAAAAAAAGAAACGAGATTTAGTTTGTACAACTGACAAAGTGAGATTGTAATGGTTACAACAATTTTTTATCCATAGAATTTTTATTCCTTGGAAGTTAATAGCTCCCTTTTAAATACCAGTTTTTTAATTCAAAACACAAAGATCAGGCCTGTACTGCCTTAGTAAAGGGCAGGTGATATTACATAATTACTTGGTGAAATCAGGGTTTGCCTTTATTGTTTAGTTAGAGAAAAGGGTACTTTAGTATCTTTAAGGCACGTTTACACAGATCACTAAGGAAAACCAAAATAGTCAATAATGTGGAAGAGCTGTAAGGTAAAGAGCAGTATTAAAACATCACTAATATTTCTGTAAGAATTAAAAACTAAATAGTTTATTAAAAGCTTAAAAATAGAAATGGGTATACAGTCAACTATAGACTCACTTACTAAATGTCTATTAGTCATAGAGAATGTCATTGCTCACCATCCCACTATCTCATCAGATCTCAGAGTACCCAAATAGTGAAAGTACCCTGAAGATAGAGTTATCTTATCTGTATGAAGCAAGTACCTAATGTCTGATAGCTGTTGAATAAATGTTTATGGAAGACTATATAAGAAAGTAATTGAATTTTGAGTTTTCAGGAATACAACTCAACCCTTCAAAGTTCTGTTCTTGAGAAACATAGTTGAGGGGGAAAAAATATCCATTTCTTTTGCCTTTTATATCTCAGTGAATTGGTCACCAGTAAATAATGTGGTGCATTTATGATACATTTTTTTCTTTTTAATGTCTAATATGACTAAAATATAATTAAGCTGTTTTCTATTTCTAAAAAGTTGTGCTGCCCTTTTCTGTTTGAAGTATCTGTCTTGTGACATAGCAATAATAACAACATGCATAAAAGACAAGTAAACTAAGGGAATGTTTTGTGAATATTACCTTATAGTTCCAAAAGAATTCACAGAACATCTCAGTGTCTGCCAACATTTCTGTTGTAAAATATTATTTCTGCAAGATTCTTCTTGAAGCAGATGTGGTCAATATGTTTGGAATATGTTATACTAAATTGCTCTTTTGATAGATTCAAAATAGGTATTATATTAAGGGTGCTGAAAAGTGAGGTACATAAACAATGAATCTTGGAACACAAAAAAATAAAATAAAATTTTTAAAAAAAGATTACTAGTTTAAATTGTTCCCCATATATTTTTACTGTTATATTCTTTTATCTAGTAGTATAATAGTTTCTAATGTCAGAGAACTGGTACTCTAACAGTGTTTTTTGAGAATCACTATTATATAGTAAAATGTTGTTTAAAAAGATTATCTAGGTTTCAGCTATTTCCTGCTTCTAAATTCAGAACAAAGAGGGTATATATATTTCAGAAATTTATACTAATATATGAAACATTATAACTAGATACTACGTTCTATTTTTTTAATTTTTAAAATTTTTATTAATAATTTTTATTAACATATAATGTATTATTTACCCCAGGAGTATAGGTCTGTGAATTGTCAGACTTACACACTTCACAGCACTCACTATATCACATATTCCCCCCAAAGTCAGTAACCCAAAAACCCTCTTCACATCCTCCTCCCCCCAGCTGTCTTTAGTTTGCTTTGTTAGATTAAGAGTCTCTTATGTTTTGTCTCTCTCTCAATCCCATCTTGTTTTATTTTTTTCTTCCCGAACCCCCAAACCCTGTACCCTGCCTCTCAAATTCCTTGTATCAGGGAGATCATATGATAATTGTCTTTCTCTGATTGACTTATTTCACTCAGCATAATACCTTCTAGTTCCATCCACATCATTGCAAATGGCAAGATTTCATTTCTTTTGATGGCTGCCATAGTACTCCATTGTGTGTGTACACACACACACACACACACACACACACACATATATACACACACACACCACATCTTCTTTATCCACTCATCTGTTGATGGACATCAAGGTTCTTTCCATAGTTTGGCTATTGCAGACATTGCTGCTATAAACATTCGGGTGCACATGTTCCTTCGGATCACTATGTTTGTATCCTTAGGGCAAATACCCAGCAGTGCGATTTCTGTGTTATAGGATAGCTCTATTTTCAATATTTTGAGGAACCTCCATGCTGTTTTCCAGAGTGGCTGCACCAGCTTGCATTCCCTCCAACAGTGTAGGAGAGTTCTGCTTTCTCTGCATCCCATATTACTGAATTCCTCTATGAGTTCAAGCAGTTTTGGAGTTGAGTCTTTTGGGTTTCCCACATAAAGTATCATATCATCTCCAAAGAGTGAGAGTTTAACAACTTCTTTGCTGATTTGGGTGCCTTTTATTGCTTTTTGTTGTCTGATTGCTAAGGCTAGGGCTTCGAGTACTGTCTTGAATAACAGTAGTGATAGTGGACATCCTGCCATGTTCCTGACCTTAGGGGAAAAGCTGTCAGTTTTTCCTCATTGAGAATGATATTTGCTGTGGGTTTTTCGTAGATGGCTCTGATGATATTGAGGTATGTTCCCTCTATCCCTACACTTTGAAGAGTTTGATCAAGAAAGGATGATGTACTTTGTCAAATGCTTTTTCAGCGTCCATTGAGAGTATCATATGGTTCTTGTTCTTTTATTAATGTGTTGTATCACATTGATTGATTAGCAGATGTTGAACCAACCTTGCAGCCCATGAATAAATCCCACTTGGTTGTGGTGAATAATCCTTTTAATGTACTGTTGGATCCTGTTGACTAGTATTCTGGTGAGAATTTTTGCATCATGTTCAGCAAGGATATTGGTCTGTAATTCTACTTTTTGGTGGTGTTTTTGTCTGGTTTTGGGATCAAGGTAATGCTGGCCTCATAAAATGAGTTTGGAAGTTTTCCTTCCATTTCTATTGTTTGGAACAGTTTCAGGACGATAGGTATTAATTCTTCTTTAAATGCTTGTTAGAATTCCCCTTGGAATCCATCTGCCCCTGGACTCTTGTTTTTTGGGAGATTTTTGAGGACCCCTTCAATCTCCTTACTGGTTATGGGTCTATTCAGGTTTTCTATTTCTTCCTGGTTGAGTTTTGGTAGATTCTGTCTCTAGGAATGCATCCATTTCTTCCAGATTGTCAAATTTGCTGGTATATAGTTGCTTATAATACACTCCTATAATTGTTTGTATTTCTTTGGTGTTAATTGTGATCTCTCCTCTTTCATTCATGATTTTATTTGTGTCCTTTCTCTCTTCTTTTTGATAAATCTGGCCAGGGGCTTATCAATCTTAATAATTCTTTCAAAGAACCAGCTCCTAGTTTCGCTGATTTGTTCTGCTGTTCTTTTGGTTTCTATTTTATTGATTTCTGCTCTGATCTTTATTATTTCTCTTCTCCTGCTGGGTTTAGGCTTTCTTTGTTGTTCTTTCTATAGATCCTTTTAAGTGCAGGGTTAGGTTGTGTGCTTGAGACCTTTCTTGTTTCTTGAGAAAGGCTTGCATTGCTATATACTTTACTCTCAGGACCGCCTTTGCTGTGTCCCACAGATTTTGAACAGTTGTGTTTCCATTTCCATTTTTTTCCATGAATTTTTTAAAATTCTTCTTTAATTTCCTGGTTGACCTATTCATTCTTTAGTAGGATGTTCTTTAGCCTCCATGTATTTCAGTTCTTTCCAACTTCCTCTTGTGATTGAGTTCTAGCTTCAGAGCATTGTGGTCTGAAAATATGCAGGGAATGATCCCAATCTTTTGGTACCAGTTGAGACCTGATCTGTGTCCCAGGATGTGATCTATTCTGGAGAATGTTCCATTTGCACTAGAGAAGAATGTGTATTCTGATGCTTTGTGATGGAATATTCTGAATATATCTGTGATGTCCATCTGGTCAAGTGTATCATTTAAGGCCTTTATTTCCTTGATGATCTTTTGCTTGGATGATCTGCCCATTTCAGTGAGGAGGGTATTAAAGTCCCCTACTATTATTGTATAATTGTTGATGTGTTTCTTTGATTTTGTTATTAATTGGTTTATATAGTTGGCTGCTCCCATGTTAGGGACATAGATATTTAACATTGTTAGATCTTCTCGTTGGGCAGACCCTTAAGTATGATATAGTGTCCTTCCTTATCTCTTATTATAGTCTTTGGCTTAAAATCTATTATAAGAATTGCCACCCCAGCTTTCTTTTGATGTCTGTTAGCATGGTAAATGGTTTTCACCCCCTCACTTTAAATCTGGAGGTGTCTTTGGGTCTAAAAGTTTCTTGTAGACAGCATATTGATGGGTTTTGTTTTTTTATCCATTCTGATACCCTGTGTCTTTTGATTGGGGCATTTAGCCCATTTACATTCAGCGTAACTATTGAAATATAATCAATTTAGTGCCACTGTATTGCCTGTAAGGTGACTGTTACTGTATATTATCGCCATTCCTTTGCAATCTACTACTTTCAGGCTCTCTCTTTGCTTAGAGGACCCCTTTCAGTATTTCCTGTAGGGCTGGTTTGCTGTATGCAAATTCTTTTAATTTTTGTTTGTCCTGGAAGCTTTTTATCTCTCCTTCTATTTTCAATGATAGCCTAGCTGGATATAGTGTTCTTGACTGCATTTTCTCATTTAGTGCTCTTAGTATATCATGCCAGTTCCTACTGACCTGCCAGGTCTCTGTAGGTAAGTCTGCTGTCCACCTAATACATCTACCATTATATGTTACAGACTTCTTGTCCCAAGCTGCTTTCAGGATTTTCTCCTTGTCACTAAGACTTATAAGTTTTATTATTAGATGATGGGGTGTGGACCTATTTTTATTGATTTGTGGGGGATTCTCTGTGCCTCCTGGATTTTGATGCTTGTTCCCTTTGCCATATTAGGGAAATTCTCTACTATAATTTACTATAATTCGCTCCAATATACCTTCTGCCCCCCTCTCTCTTTCTTCTTCTGGGATCCCGATTATTCTAATATTGTTTTGTCTTATTTATCTCTCGAATTCTCTCTTCGTGGTCCAGTAGTTGTGTCTCTCTCTTTTGCTCAGCTTCTTTATTCTCCACCATTTGGTTTTCTTTGTCACTAATTGTCTCTTCTGCCTCATTTATCTTAGCAGTAAGAGCCTCCATTTTTTATTGCACTTCATTAATAGCTTTTCTAAATTTCAATTTGGTTAGATTTTAGTTCTTTTATTTCTCCAGAAAAGGATTTTATTTCTTCAGAAAGGGTTTCTCTAGTATCTTCCATGCCTTTTTTTTTTTTTTAAAGATTTTATTTATTTGACAGAGATCACAAGTAGGCAGAGAGGCCGGCAGAGAGAGAGAGAGGGAAGCAGGCTCCCCACTGAGCAGAGAGCCCGATGTGGGGCTCGATCCCAGGACCCTGAGATCATGACCTGAGCTGTAGGCAGAGGCTTTAACCCACTGAGCCACGCAGGCACCCCTCTTCCATGCCTTTTTTGAGCCCAGCTAGCACCTTGAGAATCATCATTTTGAACTCTACTTCTGACATATTACCAATGTCCATATTAATTAGCTCCATATCCGTCAGTACTGCGTCTTACTTTTTTTTTTTTTTTTTTTTTTTGTGGTGAGTTTTCCACCTTGTCATTTTATCCGGATAAGAATATATGAACGAGAAAATAAAATACTAAAAGGGTGCCAAAGACCCCAGAAAAATGTACGCTAACCAAATCAGAAGAGACCCAAAACTGGGGGGAGACTAAAAGGGAAAAAAGAAATAAAAATGAAAAATAAAAAATAAATTTAAAAAAATGTGTATATATATATATTAGACTATTGAATAGTACAGAGACACCCACTTGATTTTAGGTGTATTTTGGTCTCTTAGATGAAACTACCTCCCTAAATTTTAAAGAAAGAAACATATATATACATATATATAAAAATAAGAGTATTTATGATGAACAGATGGAATATGACTGTAAAGAGAGAAAAGTAAAATAAAAAAAATCTAAAAAAGTAATTGATAAAATACGTTGGTTGGAAAAAGAAAAAAAAAAAAACGAGGAGAGAATGTGCTCAGGCTGGAGATTAGAACAAAGCCATGTGCTAGATTTAGTGTCTATTTTGGTCTATTAGGAGAAATTGTATCCCAGCGTTTTTTAGGAAAAAAAAAAACCTATAGTTATACAAAAAATAAGGTTAAATACAATAAAAATAAAATATGATTATAACAATGAAAGTTTAAAAAGATTTTTTTAAGAAAGTTATTGTTAAGATAAACTAGTTAAAGAATATTAGAGGAAAGAGGAAAAGCTAAAAAAAAGAATAAGAAAAAAATAAAATTAAAAAATTTAACTTTGCAAGACTTAAGGATCATGGGGGAAAAGCCATGAATTCTATGCCTTGCTTTCCCCTTGCTCTCAAGCTCCACTCTTCTCCTTGATTGGTGAGCTTGATCTTGGCTGGATGTTCTTACTGAACTTCTAGGGGAGGGGGCCTGTTGCAGTGATTGTCAAATGTCTTTGCCCAAGGTGGAATTGCACTGCCCTTGCCAGGAGTCATACTAAGTAATGTGCTCGGGTTCGCTCTCTGGAGCTTTTGTTCCCTGATAGCTTTCCGTAGAGTTCTGGAGGAAGAGAAGGAAGATGGTGGCCTCCCAATCTCTGGTTGGGAGGAGCCGAGAGCTCGGGGCCCCACTCCTCAGTGCACCCTCAGAGAAAAACAGTCAATCACTCCCGTCTCCCTGGTCTCCAGCCATGCTCTATCTCTGGCGCACAGCCCTGTTTGGAGTCTCCAAACCCAGCAGATTCCTGCTGCACTGCTTCTCCTGGAGGAGGAAAGTAAGTCTCCCTGGATTCCACTTGTGGGGTCCCTGCTCAAAGAGCAGTGGCCCAACTGTGCCTCAGATCATGGCTTAAGGTAAGCCAGATCTGATAGCTCACTCCTCAGCTCTGTCTCTGTAGTAAGTTTCCCTGCTCTGATAGCTGGGAGCTCTGCCACACTCAGACACCTCCAATCTTTCTTTGACCCTGTTGGACCCGAGACCACTCTGTCCCCCTGAGGCCTCCACCCCTGCTTAGCCTCTGGAGCAATGTCCTTCAGTGGAGCAGACTTTTAAAAGTTCTGATTTTGTGCTCTGCTGCTCCACCACTTGCCCAGAGCCAGCCCCTCCCCCTGCTGTCTATCTTCCCACTGCTTTGGATTCACTTCTCCACGTAGCCTACCTTTCAGAAAGTGGTCGATTTTCTGTTCCTAGAATTGCTGCTCTTCTTCTCTTCTATCTCTTGTTGAGTTTGTAGGTGTTTGGAATGGTTTGATAAGTATCTGGCTGAACTCCTGGGTCATGATGTTATTTCAGTCTGCTACTCCTCTGCCATCTTGTCTCTCTTCTCTACATTCCAGGTTTAATGTGCACTTCTTGTCAAAACTTAATGAACTCTCTAAGGTAAATTATTTTTTATACCGGATTTCAGGAGAGATTTTCTTAAGTGCAAGTTAGATTTAAATACTTACAAATTAGAGAGAGAGAGAAAGAGTTTGCTGAAATCACATTGACAATAATGTTATCTCAGTATTTTTGTGTTTGAAGTACACGCAGTTTAAAATAGTTTGAAGTAAAAATAATCACAACATTTACACAATGTATAAGTGGCATAATTGACATCTTTTGAGAATAAGATATTGTTCAGTTATTCTTTTCATTTTTCTATCTTCTTGTCATTCTTTGACATCACAAACAAACTATGATCTATCCTTTTCAATGAATGAAAGGTAAAGTGACATTAAAATGTCTCTTTTTATGATATTTACTATTATCAGTCAATGGTCTTTCTTCCCACTTCTTTTGAATTAGATATAAAATCCCTGTCATGGAGAGACATCATCATTTTGCTTTAGGCCTAAAATGATTTGTCTGTTTTTTAACCTGTGATATGTGAATGATTTACTTTATGTTTTATGTGTTTCATATACATTTTTGTTCCACTTTACAATTTTATCTTTTCACCTCTTTCTTTGATAAAAATATATTTGTGAATAGGAAAGAGTGAATATAATGAAAATGATCAAAAATTAAAAATTAATTATACATTGAAGGTTTCTTTTTTAAGATTTTATTTATTTGACAGAGAGATAACAAGTGATTAGAGAGGCAGGCAGAGAGAGTGAGCAGAGATCCCAATGCATGTCTCTATCCTCAAGGCCCTGAGATCATGACCTGAGCCAAACACAGAGGTTTAACCCACTGAGCCACCCAGGCACCCCAAAGGTTGTGTTTTTAGAGTGGAAAATGAAAACTTTAGAAGTTCCATGGAAAAACAATTTTTTAAAAGAGTTTATTTGTTTGACAGAGACACAGTGAGGGAACACAAGCAGGGGTAGTGGGAGAGGGAGAAGCAGGGTTCCTGCCAAGCTGGGAGCCTGATGTGGGAGCCTCGATCCCAGGACTCTTGGATCATGACTTGAGCCAAGATGCTTAATGATTGAGCCACCCAGCTGCCCTGGAAAAACAATTTTAAAATATACCCAGAGGTCTCAATTCTGAATAAAAGTTGGAGGAAAAGATTGTTGAGACAGAGAAAAGAAGAGAAAGCATTTGGGTAAAAGCAATGAGTCTGATCTTCTATATTTACCAGGGTACATCATGCCATCATTTTACTGTATCATAAATGTGGCTTAAAATAAGTGAAGATTGTCCCCAAAATGAGTTCTGAAAAAGTATACATATGTATGAATCTGTAGTCAGGAAGGAGAAAGAAGAAGGAATCAGTCAATACTTCCTAAGTGGATATATCTGAATTCTATTTTTAGAGTATGTTAAGATCATTAACAACTACATTTTTTTCCAGAAATCTTAAAAACTTCATTATCAATACTGTATTGCAAATTGGACAGTGTATTATTTCAGTTTCATAGTTGAATAATACTACTTTGATGGAGTAATTTTAAGGCTCTTCTTCAATTACTTCCATTGATGATTATGAATTTAGCTGCTTATGACAATACTTCTGATGATATATGTTGGTAACTTTTAAGTCTCTGCCATTAGTATATACTTACTGGAAAAGAGATAAGTGTAGCTAGGATGTCTATAGAAATTTTTCATTTATCATACAAAATCGTTGGTTAACCAGGTTGGATCTGAACATTGCAAAATGGTTAATTTTTGAAAACAACTAACCATTCAAAATCATTGTCTCTCAAAATATATAGTACAATGATTATTATTAAACTAGAATAGGAAATAATGATATGTGATGGGTTGTTGGCTTTGATTTCAAAGAACTTATCGTCAGGATACTTTGTTAAAAGTGGGTCTTCTTTGTCTCTTAATTTTTCTTGTAGAAACCTTACCAGAACTGGTTTCAATATTTCATTTAATAAATAATTTGTGCCCAAAAGTTTGAAATTCTTATAGCTCAGTAACTGTGTAAATTTTTTCTAGGTAGGCATGCTGGGGTTTTTAGGTAAAATAGATAGCTGAAATGTGATATTTTTAACTTACTTAAAATATTTAATCAAAGAAAAATGAAGCCAATAGAGCAAAAGTTAATTTGTATAAATATGGATAGACGTATTATATAAGTCTTTCGCATTTACTTTATTATTAATATTTGGTAATAAAATCTTTAAAAAAAAAACCAGTACACAAAATCACATGTAAAACAACAAAAACAAGAGTAAGCCTTTCTTTTTTATGATTTGTGTAGAGAAAAACTTTTAAAGACAGAAACTAAGAAGACCATAAGAACTAATTAATTTGATGGCATAAAATGATTCAAATTTGAACTTTATGTACAAAATCAATACTGAAGGCACAGTCAAAAGATAAACTGGAAAAAATCGACACCTAAAATTCTACAATAAGATGCTTATTCTATGTAAATATCATATGCAAGCCAATAAGAAAAATAAAAATAAAACAAAAATTTGTTTAATTATGTGTGTTGAAGATGGTTAACTGGGGGGCGCCTGGGTGGCTCAGTCATTAAGCATCTGCCTTCAGCTCAGATCATGATCCTGGGGTCCTGGGATTGAGCCCTGCATTGGGCTCACAGCTCAGCAGAAACCTGCTTCTCCCTCTCCCACTCCCCATGCTTGTATTCCCTCTCTCTGTCAAAGAAATAAACAAAATCTTCGGGGGAAAAAAAAAAAGATGGTAACTAGTAGTTCTAAATCATTGACTCCTGCAGTATCATGTAAGAGTTTCTGCTTCCCTACATTATGCATTTTCAAATTTGATGGGTAAAAATATTATTTGATCATTATATTGTGAAAAATCTATGTTTTCTTGTATTAAAAGTTATCTGTATTTCTATTTCCTTTAGTTAATTGCCTATTCATATAATTGTGTGAAAAGATAAACATATGTACATATAGACATATTGAGAGTGTGTATACCTATGGGAAGTAGAACTCCTATGAGACTCATATTTTACTGTATTTCCTTTTGTACTCTTTTAAAATGAGTGTTTTCTTTTATGATAATATAAATCTTTAAAAATATCCCAAATACGTAAGAACTGGGTTGTCTCTATAATAATACTCTTGTTCTATTTTGGAGACATAAGACATTTTTATAAACTAGAAGCAAATATGTTTTCACTCACAATTAAGTTTTTTTCTGAATCTTGTGTTTGTATACCCAGGTGATTTGAAATGTCATGACACAAAAATATGCTGTCAAAATAGCAAAATGAGTACCAACCCCATCTTTGTTAGGCAGGAAATTAAACTGCGTACCTCAGAAGTAGTCAAGTTGAAGGGTCTTAAATGCCATTTTTTATTTACGTAAGAGCTTAGTATTTATTGAAATCATCTTTCATCAACTTGCTATCATTGATGGAATTCAGATATTCTTTTACTATATCAAAATATCCCATGGAAAGAAAATGGCTTTGGAAAAAAACCTTTCAACCATTGCATGTGTATTCTCTCATCAGTTTTAACAGTGGAGAATTTACCAAAATTTATGGAGGTTACCAAAATTGATGAAATGTTTATTTAAATTATAAATTTCCTAACAAAACTGAACGTTATCTCATGTCTATCCCTGTTTTTTATGTGGATGTGTTGAGTTCATTTACATCAGGTTGAACTTAAAAAAATTTTTTTTTAATTTTACTTTATTTAAACTCAGCTAATTAACACACAGTGTATTACTGGTTTCAGAGTTCAGTGATTTATCAGTTTCATATAATATCCAGTGCTCATTATATCACTTGCCCTCCTTAATGTCCATCACCCATTTACTCCATCCTCCTACCCCTCTCCACTCCAGCAGCCCTTAGTTTATTTCCTGTTAAAAGTTTCTTATGGTTTGTCTTCCTCTCTGTTTTCATCTTATTTTATTTCCCCCCTCCCTTCCCCTCTGATCCTCTGCTTTGTTTCTTAAATTCTACCCAGGAGTGAAATCAGAGGATAACTATTTCTCTAATTGACTTATATTTTGCTTAGCATAATACCTTTTAGCTCTATCCACATACTTGCAAATGCTAAGATTTCATTTTTTGATGGCTGAGTAATATTTCATTGTATATATATACCACATCTTTATCCATTCATCTGTCGATGAACATCTGGGCTCTTTCCATAGTTTGGCTATTGTGGTCATTGCTGCTACGAACATCAGGGTGCAAGTGCTTGCCCCTTTGGATCACTACTATTGTATCCTTTACTGGGTCGTAAGGTAGCTCCATTTTTAACTTCTTAAGGAAGCTTCATACTGTTTTCCAGAGTGGCTGTACCAGTTTGCATCCCCACCAGCAGTGTAAGAAGGTTCCCCTTTCTCCACATCCTCACCAACATTTGTTGTTTCATGACTTGTTAATTTTAGCCACTCTTACTAGTGTGAGGTGGTATCTCATCATGGTTTTGATCTGTATTTCACATCAGGTTGTACTTTTGATAATCAACTTTTTGTTTTGTTTTTGATGGTTCAACTGGTGAATCCATCAGACATCCCCAATATTCTCATATAGAACATTGTTAACTCATGTTTGGGTGAATCAGGGGTCCAGTATGGTTAATTAGCAAGGAAAAAGGGCCATGGTAATCTCTTACTGTGCCTTGCATATGACTGCCCAGCTGGTGAGTGCTAGAGACAATAACCTTGAATCTTTGTCTTTTGCCTAGGGGCTGCAGTGTGTAACAATATTAGCATTAATACCAGCAGCAACAGCTGCAAGGATAGTTCAGACCTTTTTTTGTTTCCTCTTAACCAAATTTAAGCCTGTTATGAAATTAGTCAAAAAGACACGAGTACAAGGTAAGAAGAATTTATATTCCTTTTAGGAACCCACTTTTAATGAAATACTGTTCCTATGTCTTAAATGGACCATCAAGGATTCAAAGTCAGTAAGTTCCCTAGAGGAATTTTTTATTAATTCCAGAAGGAAAATAAAGTTTATTCACTAACATTATGATTCTTATATTATTATCAAGCTACTCTATGCATTCTGGATAGCTGTGTGGTCTATTTTGTATATTCTAAAGTCATTATTATCCCACAAGGGGGGGGATACATATACTAAGATCAAGATGAATATGTAGTCTCATTTTTGATTTCAGGAAATTTCCCTGTCCTGAATAAAAGTATATCTTATGCCTTAGAAAATTATGGTGGTTATCAGAGTCCTTCTCTCCTAAGATAATTTAAAATTACCAATGATATTTTCCTTCCAAATGCCCAGACTGATAAGCTAAGCCTAGAGTTTCCTTTCTGACCCTTAGCCATGTTCCAGTCCTCAAGAGTTATTTAAAAATAGTGGTCTATAGTTTCCCAGTATATTTGATCCAATTTTGCTAGAGCTCTAGAATCCTAGTCATATGCAGTAAAGGTCTTTATTTGAATCATCTTTCACCATGTCTCTACCTGCTGAAGTCTAGTTCATCAAACTTCCAGTCTGTGCTTTGTCTCTTTTCCTGCTCTGAATTCCCAGTTCAGTGAATCTGTCTAATCTTAATATGTGGAATGACTCATCTAATATTTGAGCCATAATTTAGCCATGTGACAGATTTATTTGCAATAGAAAAAGAAAAATGAATTAAATGACAGAGTATCTTAGTCTGTTCTACTTTTGATGTTGCTATGTAATTTTTTCATATTTTTTTAAATAGCAACATAGAATTCACTGCAAGAACAGTAAAATAGAACACATGCAAAACATAAGAAGATACAGAGTCTCTATTTTACACATAATTAATTATTGTATGTTATCATTAGAGAGCAGTTTCAAATTTGTGAAGACTAAAAGGATTCCAGATTGTCTACAAAAAGGGATACCTACAAAAAGGTAATGAGGTAAATTACTCTTGACAGATTAAGGGGAAAAAAAAAGTATATTGGCAAGTGACTACATAGTAGCCTAAATAAAATAGAAATTGATATTTTTGTTAAATTTTCAAAGTGAAATTGTGTATGCTTGCTTACTATTTTTAATCATTTCAACTAATTTATTTATTATTTTTTTGAATGCTACTCCCAATTGAAGTTAGAAGGCACGGTGGATAATAATGGTAAATAATAAATGTCCTAGTGTCCAGACAGAAGTCTCCCACTAAATAAATAAAGATACTTACAGAGGAAGAGCATATCTGATCAGAGTTCTTCCAAAAGCCAGTGTTGTTTCCCTTTATTTTTTTCATTCTTGGCTTTTGATGCCCTTTTCTATGCTTAAATAAAATTGAGCCCACAATGCTAGGAGCTGAGGGGCGAAAATGCAGCCACTGTCCCTTTGATTCACTTATTATATATGTGTTTCATGTTTCTGTCATACTGAAAGCTGAGAGAGAAATGAACTTACGAATTTTTAATGGCGTATTTGTTTATGTTCAGTTTACTATTAAGATCTCTTTCCATATTTTCCTAAATGCTGTCCTGGCTATCAGGAACAATCTTTTCACGTCCATATTTTTCATTATGGGAAAAAGGCCCACTGATGAATTTCCAAATATTATCTATTTCCCACTGCACACCTCTGGGAAATTACAAGCTTCATTTTCGACACATGAGAAATAGGTGAGAGCTCATTTTTAAAGCAAAATTAAATATTGCCCTCTAGTATTCTGTCACACTTTTTTTTTCTGATTCATGTTTATACACATTGATACTCAAAGGGGCACTACATCTAAAAATAAACAAATAAGCCTGCTGTGTGTGACTGTAAACACAGAGACTGATGGTTGTATGCATGGTATGAACTCAGGAATTATGGCTTAGTGCCTGCAGAGACATAAGAAAATTATATAAACTTTTGAGGCTGGAGTTGATCATTCATTTAGAAGGGCAAGAGTTTCATGTCTAGTGTACAGCTCATTGAGATAAGGGCCATGCAGCTTGAATGAAACATACTTTTCTACCTAATCCTCCAGCTCTCTCTGTAGAAAGTTAGAGAGACTGACAAATTTTCCTCTCAGTTTTTCCTACCATATTACATTTGAATGAAGAATGTATATTACTACTTTACTAAGTTCCAAGGTAAAAACTCTTGATAAAACTAAAAATGGAATCAGAAAATCCTACAGAATTAGCAAGTAGGTAGGCAATTAGTCATTATACCTAAAGATATTTTACCTAGTAATATTTAGTTATTAGTGCTAAGCATCAGTATTTTTTCTCAAAAGGACCTAACATGTACAAGGAGGCATTCTGAAAGATATATACTAGAAGTACCTAATACTCTCATACAGTTTTCTTGCTACATTTACTTAATACATTAAAATTAAGGAAAATAATACATGTGGGGAGTACAGTACTTACAGTGCTCTAAGTTGAAGAGCACTGTTGCTGACTATAATCATGCATGATAAACTCTAAAAATTTCCCACTATGTTTTCAGCTCCCAAAACTGTTCCTCCCAACTGTCATGGTAGACATCATGTGCAATAAGCATATTGTCACTGTCACTTTTGCTATATCAGAATCCCCTAGCCATCAGCTGGTAAACTACAAGAACAATCTCCCCCTGTTCCAAGAAATGTTTATAACCAACATTCTGAAAAGCACTACAAAAACTCTGCCCTTTTTCTTAAAGATAAAATACTCTTTCAAAGCTGAACCTATTGTAGCATTTTCAAATAAACGCTTTCCTTAATGGTGCTGAGGTTAGTTTTCTTGCACCATTTTTGATGCTGCCACTTAGATCATACTTAGCCCAGATCACTTCTGGGTAGAATACAACAGGACCTTGCAATGTCTGCCTTTTCAGAATCCCAGAGCCTGGAAAGTGGAGTAGTTTTTACTTATGATGAGCATGTCTATTTTTTACTTCCAGTGCTACCTATGATTTTACTCCTACCTTTTTTGACCTCGGCATAGACTCTTGATTAAAATCTGCTTAACTGCACAAGGCACTGAAGAATGAGGTAAGGTGTAGTGCCAAGATTCTTGTCTCTTGTATGTCTGTTGTTTAGTATTATTTTATATAATAATCCCTCAACAAAGCTCTAATCATTGTCCGCCTTACATGTACAAATGTTATAATGTGAATATAAATAAATATTAGAAACTCTGGCAGGACTTTTCCAAGGGCAATTAATGATATTTTGGATAACTTTGAATAGGCAGTTTCCCTAAGGGCTTTCCTATCAATCATGATTAGTTAAGAATCCAGTCCTAGCTCTTAGATCTTGATGTCTATACCAGTCTTTAAACCGAAAACAAAAAATAGAGCCTTCTGGAGAAATGGCTGATTTAAGGACTTGAGCACAATATGTACAAGATGAGCCTGGATCATTTTGTACTGCCAGAGAATAGAAGGTAACTAAAAAACACGCACATACACAGTTTGATGGGGTACTGTGATAAGGGGAACTAAAAGAATTCCCATTGGACGAAACTGGAATAATCTGAGTAAGAAAATAAAGTAGTATTGCATTATAACTCAAAGCATAAAATAAATACCCATGGATCGTACTTAGATAAATAACTGTTTGAATCAATCAATCAATCAATAAAATTAGGAGGAGAGAAAAATCTCTTATGCAGAAGACTTCCAAATAATTTATGTAGATACATGATCTTTATAAATGGGAATATAATTCTCCTTTCCTTAAGTGTGGGCTGCACAATGTAACTTCTTTCCAAAGAGTCTAGTTTGGAAAGGGAAAAAGTAAGAGTAATCTTATGGTGGAGAAACATTGCTCAGCCGGAGCCTGGTTTTCCCTCTGCCTGCAGCTCCCCCTGCTTGTGCCCACTCTCTCTCAGACAAATAAATAAATCTTACAGTAGAGAAACGTGACAAACCACCTCAGCTAGGCAGTTAAGGTCAACATCAACAGTGATAAACCATGTTGATTGTCTGTGTCCTTGAAAGATGTGATAAAAATCACATTTCCTCTGGTGTTCCTCCCCCAAAACCAAAACCCATAACTCTGACTTAATCCTGAGAAAAAACATAGGAAGATTCCAAAGAGAGGCATTCTACAGAATAATGGACCTTCAAAACTGCCAGGTTAATAAAAAAACAAGGGAAATCCAAAAAATAACTTATGAGAAGGCTAAAGACATGAGGGACCCTGGATGAGATTCTAGAACAGAAGAATACATTATGTAAAACATTGAAATCTGAATAAAGTACAAAATTTTGTTAATACATAATGTATCGATATTGGTTTGTTAATAATATACCATATTAATGTCAGGTTAATAATGGGGAACTGGGTGCAAAATATATGGGAACTCTGCAGTCTGTTGTCTATTTTTTTTTAAATATAAAGCTTCTAAAATACAATGCATATTTTAAAAACTACAGTCTTATAAACTAAAAAAAATCATCTTAGACTTTTTAGGTCCTATCATTATTGCTTTAAGAGGAAATTCTAGTCTCAGGGAGAAGACATTACAACTGTCTTAACTGTCTTGTTAACATTTTTGGTTAAAGTCTTAAACCTGAGGTCATAGATTTAGTTAGAAAACAAAAGATTAGAAAGCATATAGTACCCTCTTGGAATTATAAGAGCTTACTGAGCACTTCACAAACTTTGCTCAGAAAAAGAAAAATTGAAGACCAAATTAATAAAGCAATTGGAACAATCCATGAATAATAAATCTTCTCTATGCTATTCTAAACAAAGACATTTGTCAATATTTTACAGAAAAGAAACACTAGAAGAAAAAATAAGATGTTTAAGCACACACACACAAAAAAATAGAATTCAGAAAGACAAATGGCAGTCTTTGTGTGACCAGGATAGTATTTCTTTATCATTATTGTCCTTAATATAAGCAGGACATGTCCCAATAATTGCCAAAACAATATTCCCTTTCTATTTGATTCTATCATCAACCCCATCACCATTCCATTATTCCTTACTTAGGGTAAAAATATGATTTCAGTTGTTGAAATTGCAAATACTCCTCAAATTGTGCTTTTTCCTCAACCACTTCCTATTGTCTAAAGCATTCTCTGGGTCCTCTCACTAAACTTAAGCACTTACTAATTCCACTCAAAGCATCCATTAAAGATCTACTTATAAATGTAGTATATAATCATTATTAAAGTATGGGTGAGGCATCTTCTTTGTGGAACTCTCAGGAAAATGATACCTGGTCTACAATTAATGAGTGTGCACATTTTTAACCCACTACTTGATTTGTCTTCAACAATGTTAACCCTTGACTCTGTCCCCTGATAGCCTCAGGACAAAAACAGTACGGAAGTGGGAGAGATGAAAGAGGATTAAATTTTAAAGACTTCAGTTGGCCTAGCTATACCCTTACTAAAACTGACCAAATACCCAATAAAAAATTAAAAGATTACGTTAAGTTAAATTAATTATGTTTCATCTATCTGCAGGCCTCCAGAAAGGATTTCTCTTGTGTCTTGTGGGCCCAAATCAGCCTGTTAGCTTTTTTTTTTTTTTTTTTGACAAATATTTATTAGAACACAGCTATCACCATTCACTTTTGTATTTTCTACCGTTGTTTTTCTGTAACAATTATAGATTTGAGTAGTTCTGACAGAGAACAGGTAGCCTTCAAAGGCAAAATATTTACTGCCTGACCCTTTCGAGAAACAAAGTTTATTGACCCTGATCAAAGCTATGATGATATACAACATAGAAAGTCATTTTCCCCTTTAAAGATTGGATTCTAGTTGTAACTTTTACTGGCTGATTACTAAAAAACCACTTACAGGATATCTTGGTTACATTGGATATCTTATATACTTGATTCTAAACTTGTCTGCTCTGGCTATCCCTTTGTATAATCTCACAAAATTTGATATTCCAAAGGCCTTGCTTTGAACAAACACAAGACAGACTGACTTCTTTAAGTGACAGGACTTATTCAAATCCCCCTACCCTTGGCCTCAGTAATTACCATAAATCCCCTATTTACTGTTTGTACATGAAAAATCTGGACAAGTTTTGAGGGTTCCAACTGAAAAATGGCACACATATTTAAGATATGGCCACAACAATTCAAAGTACACTGAAGACCTGTACTTTTCTATGTGACTTTCAACGAAAAATGAAAAACATGTCAAAGTAGTTAGCAGTGTTAAGTATTAGAAGTTTTAGGGCTAAAGCCTATGGAAATATACAACTTATTGAAATGAATAAAAAAAAATAAGGTAGTTTGAGAGATGCTTGCAAGATGAATGCATGGACTAATATGCTAGGAAGCAAACAGAGCAAAATATTTAGGTAGTTTATGTGGTGGTTATGTAGGTGCTCCCTATATAAGACTTTTGACTTTTCTTGATGGTTAAAAACTCATTAGGGGGAATGATACACACAAAATTGGAAAATCAAAATATCTCTGTCAGTTGAAGAAACCATAAATAAAAGTCTCACCACGTAAAAAGCAACACATCTATATGGCTTCTGAATGGATTCTCCCAAAATATACAAAGTAATATCCCCCAACTTAAACATTTTCATGAAATAGAAGAAGAAGGCAAATCTTGCCACAATATTATTAATACCCAAAGCTAATGACACTGAGATTATTATAAAGGACATTATGATGAAAGAAAGTGGCAGTAATCATACTGAAAATGTTAGCATATTAAGTCCAGCAATCTATTAAAGAAAAATTGATTACAAATAAGTGTTCTATTGAAGGAATGCAATTAATGTTATTATTATTAATTATTATATTATGTCATATATAATTATATTAATAATAGAATAGACTATAATATAATTTATCATAATATATTAATTATATATTAACTATTATTATTGATTAATTATTAAATGTTGACTATAAGTCAATATAAATGACCACTATACAGACTATAGAAGAAAAACAGAGTCAGATAATTTTGATAGGTGCTAAAAAGGTCTTTGAAGATTCTCAACATCCATTCATGTTAAAAATCTTTAGTGGGAAACTTAAATAAATACTTCTCAAAAGTGAATATCCAGATTTCAGTAAATATATTAAAAGATGCTCAATCTTATTAGTCATCAAATGAAAACTAAATTCTTTACAAGACACTCCCCAGGTTTCAGTTGAAAATCACTTGTATCAAGAATCAAGAAGAACTTGGGGCGCCTGGGTGGCTCAGTGGGTTAAGACTCTGCCTGTGGCTTAGGTCGTGATCTCAGGGTCCTGGGATTGAGCCCCACATCGGGCTCTCTGCTCAGCAGGGAGCCTGCTTCCCCCTCTCTCTCTGTCTGCCTCTCTGCTACTTGAGATCTCTTTCTCTCTGTCAAATTAATAAATACAATCTAAAAAAAAAGGAATCAAGAAGAACTTAAACTAAATGAAAAAAACAGCCAATAGATGGTTACATCAAGATGAAAGAGATGTTTAAATTATCTGACAAAAACTTTAAAAGAAGTTTTCAGAAAAGAGACTTCAACCAGGCATTATACAAACTCATGAAGCAAAAGATTTTTTAAAATTCAGCAAAGTAATATAACATATAAAGAAGAACCAAATGGAAATTTTAGAATTTAAAATACAATTACCAAAATAAAAAAGTGAGAGAGCAGATTGGAGGGCACACAGGAGAGAATCGGTGAACTTTAAAATAGAATAGGTAAGGGAAGTAATGTTTCTGTATTTTACTCAAATGGGCAAAATGTTAACATCAGGAGAATGTGATGTTATGGACATATGATTAAATACTTAGAGTAAATGACTAAGAAAACTATTCAAAGAGATATACTCAAAAATGCTATAAATAAAGCAAAATGGAATCTAAAAAAAAAGTTCAAGTATCCTCCAGAAGGCAAGAAAAAGAATACATAGAAATGGCATAACAAATAAAAGTATAATCATAAAAAAAGGAAGTATAACAAACCTTACCATGTTGAAAATTCTAATAAAGTAACTGGCCTAAGTATACCAATTAAGGGGAGATAGTAGCATAATCAAATAAAAAACATGAACTCAAGTATATGCTCTTGGTTGAAGTTCATTTTATTTTTAATTAATTTATTTTTAATTAATTTTTGTTTTATTCTAATTCTGGCATACTTAATGTACAGTTTTATATTAGGTTCAGGTGTATAATATAGTGAGTCAACAAATCCATACATCATCCAATGCTCATTACACAAGTAATAAGCTCACCTTATTCCTCTTCACCTATTTCACCCACCTACCCCCCACCAAACTCCCCTCCAGTAACCATCAGTTTCATCTTTATAGTTAAGAGTCTGTTTCTTGGTTTCTCTCTTCTTCTATCTTCTTTCCTTTGTTCATTCATTTTGTTTCTTAAATTCCATGTATGAGTGAAATCATGTGGTATCTGTCTTTCTCTGACTGACTTATTTCACTTAGCATGATACTTGAGCTCCATCAATGTCATTGCAAATGGCAAGATTTCTTTCTTGCTTATGGCTGACTGATATTCCATTGTGTGTGTGTGTGTGTGTGTGTGTGTGTGTGTATAAACACTCTTCTTTATCCATTCATCAATGAACAATGGGCTGCTTCCTTAATTTGGCTGTCATAAATAATGCTACAGTAAACATTAAGACTGTATGTATCCCTTTGAATTAGTGTTTTTGTATTTTGGGGTAAATACCCAGTAGTGCAATTACTGGGTTCTAGGGTAGTTCTATTTTTAACTTTTTGAGGAACCGCCATATTGTCTTCCAGAGTGACTGCACCAGTTTGCATTCCCACCACAGTACAAAGGGTTCCTTTTTTTCTACATCCTCACTTGTTTCTGCGTATTTGATTTTAGTCATTCTCACAGGTGTGAGGTGCTATCTCATTGTGGTTTTGATTTGCATTTCCCTGATGATGAGTGACATTGCATGTCTTCTCATGTATCTGTTAGTCATTTGTATGTCTTCTTTCAAGAAATGTCTATTCATGTCTTCTGCCCATTTTTAAATGGGATTAATTCATTTTGGGGGTGTTGAGTTGTATCAGGTCTTTATATATTTTGGATACTAACTCTTTATCGGATATGTCATTTGCAAATATCTTCTTTCATTCAGTAGATTACGTTTTAGTTTTGTTTTCTTTGCTGTGCAGAAGCCTTTTATTTTGATGTAGTCCCAATAGTTTATTTTTGTTTTTATTTCCCTTGCCTTGGTAGATATATCTAGAAAAAAAATGTTGCTACAGCTGATGGCAGAGACATTACTGCCTGTGCTCTCTTCTAGGATTTTTATGTTGAAGACATTTTAAATATAATATAGGCAGGTTAAAAGTGTGAGTATTAGGATTTATATTATGGAAACAATCAAAAGAAAGCAGGCATGACTATATTAATATCAGATATTGTTGACTTCTAAGCATAGAAAATCACCAGAGTCAGAGAAGAATCTAATATAATCATAAACGGGTAAATATACCAAGAAGACATAGCAATAGTATATGTGTATGAACCAAAAACATGCAAAATGTGTGAAATAAAAACTAGTAGAACTGAAAGTAGCATAGACAAAATCACAGTTATAATTGGAGATTTTAACCCCCTCTCTAAATAAATGACAGAACAACTAGATAGCAAGTCAGCAAGAAATTAGAACTTAAAACACCCCTCAACTGGTAGTCTCTAATCAACATTTTTAGAACACAACATTCTATAGCAGGACAATACATGCTTTTTTTTTTTAAGCATTCAGGGAATATATATCAAGAAAGACCATATCCTGGGCCACAGAACAAATATTAGAAAATCTGAAATACCAGAGTCAAACACAGTGTGTTTTTTATCTCCAAAAATTCAAACAGTAAATCAGTAACAAGAAGATAGCTGGAAAATCACCAAATACTTGAAAACTAAAGAACAAACTATTAAATCACTCTTTGGGTAATTTTTTGGTTAAAGAAGTCTCAGTGGTAACATAAATACATTGAAATAAATGATAATAAAATGTATCACAATTTAAAGGTAGAGTTGAGAGAAATGAATAGCACTAAATTAGTATATTAGAAAAGATGAAAATTCTCAAATGAATAATCTGAACTCCCACCTATAGACATAGAAAGAAAAGAGCAAAATAACCCAATTTATGCATAAAGGAAAGACCTAATCAAAGGAGAGAAATCAGTGAATTTGAAAATAGAAAAAGAACAGACAATATCAATGAAACAAAGAGCCATTTTTTTTTGAAACTACGAAATAAATTGGCAAACCTCCATCACCATTGCCAAAAAAAGAAAAGACAAAAATACTATATCAGGAATGAACCAAGAGATATTACTAAAGATGTAAAAAAAATAATAATTGTTATTTTCATTAATGAAAATAAAGGAATATTACAAATAATATTACACTAATAGGTTTGACAATTTCAGTGAAATGAATCTGTTTCTCAAAGCAAAAGCTTTGTAATTAAAAATAAAGCTTTTATTATATACTGAAGAGTTTATTGCCAGTCAGATGTTACCTGGATTCATATGCTGAGGGCATTCATTTTATTTTGAATCAAATAAAAATTGAAAACAGAAATACATATGTAGCCTTTGAAAATTCTGAGAGTATTAAGGTACATGCTTTTACAAGATCCATAGTGCATTAAAATGGCTTTACATCATTTCAGGCTCCTGAAATGTAGTTCTACTGTACAAGAAGATGCAGAATATTCAGGTAGAGTTTATGTCAGCTGTACTGAAACAATTTCTGGAAAATGTATTTTGGAATACATGCTGATTGAGTATGCAGGCCTATGCAGGCTATAGATGTTAGAGCTATTTTTTGAAATTTACTAATAAAAAATATTTGTTAACACGAAGTACTTCACTGAAGGAGTATGCCATTCAAAATTTACCTGTGTGAGTAAAATAGCTACAACAGTGAAAGATGTCATATATTACCAAGTAATTTAATATTACTATATATAATAAAATGTTAAATGGTTTTTTATGTTTTTGAATTTCTAGGCAAACTTTTTCTTTAAATACTGTGCTATTTTCAGCTCTTGAAAATGATAGTTTAAATGAACTGGAGTTGACTGTGTTGTGGTGTGTCAATAATAGCTAACTACTAGCAATATTTTATCATGAACCCAATTACTGAGATTCTCTTAGTTATTACTACTTTTTTTACATGGTGACTTTGTAAAAAGTTGTTGTTCTAAGAATATTTTTTGTGAATATACTTCAATACCACAAGCTTCTCTTCATCAAAACTAATAATACTAAAATTTTTAGCATAAAAGAAAGTTTCACTATTTCAGTTTTCACAAATTGAAAGTTTCACAATTTCACAATTTCCAAATTTCAGTGTCTATGGAATTCATAAACCAAATTTGAATATCTAAATAAAAAAATTTATTTGAAAGATATGAAGGGATATAAATAATACAAGTAATAATTGAATAGTAATATTTCTCTGGTAGGAACTACTCAAGATTTTCATCAAAACAGTTTCCCTGAAATAAAAGTATGTAAATTATTTTCTCTTTGTACTCCATTCTTACTGGAAAATACTAGAAAAAGTCCAGTTTGTTTCTATGTTACAAATCTACCCTTTTACTAAGGAAAAACTAAAAATTCTGATTTAAAGACTCTCTATAACCTCATACAGTAGAGGTAGAAGTAATTCTAAAAAAGGTAATTGAGATGATTTGAACCAAAGTAGGGGTAACAGCTACTGGGCAACTAAAATGCAAGAAAACATTTAATGCCATGTTATTCAAAGTGTGGCCCATGGTCTAGAAACTTGGACTCTCAAATGAGTCACTAAATCATATTCTGCATTTTAGAATTATCTCCTGCTGAATTGCATACATGGTAAAAGTTTAAGAAGTTTTAGAAGCAAATCACAGCTGAAAGTAAAAGTGAGAAGATTCCTTGAAAAAAACAGTACAAAACAAAACTCCTTCCCTTTGAAACCTTCAATAGAAAAGTTAAAGTAGTAGATATGATAGCCTCAAAACCTGAGGGGGCCACTTGTGATCAACATTTAGGGCAAGTGGAAACAGCAGAAGCAAAATCATGTCTTCACTCTAGGAAATAAAAAAAGAGCATAACTGGTAACCTTGCATTGAATAAACTTCTGATCATTTTTAGGATATTAAGGTGGGGAAGAAGCCCCCAAGACCCAATGATTGTTGTCTAATTTTATTCATATGCTGAGAACTTCCAACATTATACACCTTATTCCATTCTCTGTGTGGTTTCAAACTCTGATTCTACCATCTATTTGATTTTTCTAGTTGGTCATTTAATATCCACTTAAATTTACATGTCAAAATTAATATGCTTATATGCTTAAGCAGAATCTGGGAGGAAATTTGAACAGAAATACAAGTGGGTCCTTGATTTTATAATAGTCAATGAAGCCATTCAACAAGTTAGCTATCTCTTAAACTAAATGTGGAAAGTGGTAAGAAAAAAAAGAAGGATGAGTCACATAATTTACAATATTCCCTTTATGGAAAAAATGAAAAACAAAATAACCACTAACACTTGATATATGATATATTTCATTGATTGATTACTCGATTGATTCATTAACAGAGTATCTTCTCTGTGCCAGAAATCCAGTCAGAGCCATGAAAACAAATGGCAAAGGGAGACAAATCATGTAAATTACAAGTCCTCATAAACATAGAACAGATAATATCCTGATATAACAGAATTTCAGCAAAGCTGCACAGCAAAGAATGGGATCTCTGATAAAATCCATTGAAGTCATATTTCAGTTTTCCATTTTTCTGTTCTTTGTTGTTTATTCCCTGACTAAAATTTGGTATGATCAAGAATTTCTTACTCTCTCTCAATCCTCGACTGAATAATCATGGCTCTGTACCATTTATTTCCAACTCTGAGATTACAAGATGCTCAGTATGATGACTCACATTTATCTAAACTGCATTCATTCAAAGCCTGACCGGGGTGGAGGGTGGGGGTGCTGGCGCCAAAACAAAGCCTGACAGAAATTTTCCATAATTCATAATTTTTTTCACTTGACCATCTTTTAAAGAAAATCAAATTTATAAGACAATTCAAAATTCTAAAGTAGCACAGACTTGGAGTTTTCAAAGACATTTTCAACAAGAAACTCTCTCTCTCAACATAGCTGTCATCATAATGTTATTGACCTTACTAAAATTTTTCATGGTGACTCAACACTTTTTTTTAATACTCTCCATATAAGCTAGTGATAGCCAATCCAAAGTACAGATAACTCTTTACATGACACGAAAAACCTAGTGCACTGCAGTTTTCTTGAAAAGAGGTTCCAGTCTTTTTAAGCTTATTTTTTCAAGCTTTTTAACCTGTAGTACCTAATTTAGAAGTGTAATATATCTCCAATGGTTGAATGATTCTTTGTCATCTTATTGTATACTCATTGAGCACACTCTACAGGCATTAATGTGAATGTTATTATATGAGTTTTATGCTTGCCTTCAACATCAGTTACCTCTCCAGCATTGCCTAATCATTGCAAGAAAACCTACAGTCACCACAAATTTTCTATTAGAAAGTATCAAACATACCTCATTGCATATGCTAACAATAATTAATTATGTTTAAATTATGTGACCTGTAAGTACAAATTATAAGATAAAAAATAAAATAAAATTTCAACTTCAGTTTCATCTCAATATTTAAAAAGTACTTTCCCAAATATATCTTGTACAGAATCACTAACATTGTTTAGTGATTTATTAAATGTGTTAGCTTACATATTTAGGGGTGATAAGCTGCTGGCCAAAAGCCTGTCTACCCAACCAAATAACAAAAAAATATGACTTGTTTTTTAGTGATAGCACATGTACTACCAAAAAATGTGACCGTAGCAGTAAGTGCTTTCCTCTGTATCAGAGGTATCTGTCTTGCTATGGGTTTTCTGTTTCTTCATGCAGTTAGTTAGGTGAGTTCTCCTATGCTTCAGGGGTTAATCAGAAGTGTGAACAATCATGGTGAGAGCAGTTGGAATGTTGAATGAGTGTACCAGTGGATATCTGACACTTTAAATTCTTAAAAGAAGTAAAAGGATAAGATTTGATGGGTATTCGGTAGGAAATGACTAGGTGTCATGACCTATACACCAGAAATGTAAGGACAGATTTTTTTTTTTTAAGATTTTATTTATTTATTTGACAGACAGAGATCACAAGTAGGCAGAGAGGCAGGCAGGGAGAGGAGGAAGCAGGCTCCCTGCAGAGCAGAGAACCTGATGCGAGGCTCGATCCCAGGACCCTGAGACCATGACCTGAGCCGAAGGCAGAGGCTTTAACCACTGAGCCACCCAGACGCCCCTAAGGACAGATTTTTACATAGATGTTTTGTAGAAGGTTTGTACCAAAATTACTTCAAAGGCCAAATCCCAATAGGCACCAATATAATTCCAACAATGATTATATTTCCTGAACTTTACTATCTAGCCAAAAAGTCAGTTTAGCTCAGTCTAAGTCAAGTTTGTACTTTCTTTGGAGTGATTTCCACACTTCCATTAAGTTTTTTTTTTCCCCTCCATGTAAAAACTAGTGTATGCCTTTAACATAAAATAAGTTTTTTTGTTTTTGTTTTTGTTTTTTACCTGCTTGCTTTTCAGGTACCGTAAGATTACACAGTAAAATACAATAACCTAACAGATAAATAATGACAAAAAGCCATTTGGGGTAGCACAATTGGCAGGGAAGACAAGTTTTTCACAAGTCAAGTTGAAAACATTATATAAAAGCCAATGATTTTGAAGTAAAATCTCTTTTTTCAAGTATCATTTTCCTAATCAATATAAAATACAATTTCAAGCCAGAAGTTTGTTTCCGGCAGTATTGAGAGCCCAACAGTTGTTTTAACCCTTGTCTTAGACTCACTTATCCCTTCCGTGTCTTAGGTTTTTTGGAAAACAAAGCTGTGGAAACTCACAAGAGCACTCAAGCATCCTAGAGTCACAAGTATGCAAGAAAGCCACTTATGGTCTAACATGAGGTGGTGCTATATTCTTTGACCTCAGACTTCAGATTTAACAATGTTACATAGATACTTGTAACAGAAGAAAAATAGTTGTATCAAAAAACAGTATGGTTAGACACAAGCTTCTAAAAAGAGATAATCATCCACAATGATTTAAGATAAGACAGGAATTAAGCTGAAAGTAAAATTTGATACTTGTATCCTTTCTATAATTTCTATATTTTCTAAGGCAAATTGAGCTCACTTCACTTTTTTTTTTTAAGATTTTATTTATTTTTTTGACAGAGAGAGATCACAAGTAGACAGAGAGGCAGGCAGAGAGAGAGGGGGAAAAAGCAGGCTCCCCACTGAGCAGAGAGCTGGATGTGGAGCTAATCCCGGTAGCCTGAGATCATGACCCGGCCAAAGGCAATGGCTTAACCCACTGAGCCACCCAGGCGCCCCCTTCGCTTTTCGAATGAACTAGCTTTGATCCATCAGTTACCCCTTTAACCTAATCTTAGTTGACAACAAAATTTTATTGTTAACTAATTTTACAACAAAGAACTTGATTTAGTTAAACATGCTGAAACTGACATGGAGGAAGTGGCATATGACTTGCACCTTGGTAAAGAGAAACTGTACTCTTGTTGTAAAGATAAATAAAAACAAACAAGCCCAAAATAATAAGAAAGATAAATAATAGATAAATAGCTGGGGAAAGCTTATAAAGCACAAGGTCAAGAACATGCAAAGAACTATGAGGTAAAAAGGAATAGGGCTAATTATGTATTTGTCGAGAGGCACCATTTATGTGTACTTACAGCTATCTTGGAGATTGATAAGAAGGGTAATCTGAATGATTTATGCTTGATGTTTTTATATATTTAGTAAAGTTTATATTGCATGTTGCAACACATTTTCTTATTAAATATTAATGCAGAAGTGTCTGATTGTTATTTATTATTTCATAATAGTTTATCTATTCTTTCTAAATTATTTAGAGTAAAATCTTTTTTTAAAGATTATCTTTTGAAGGACTTTTACTCTACTGAAGCCAGAAAACACAGTACATGGTCAGTTGTGTGAAAGGAAATAATTATGTGTTTCAGAGCAGAATTCTCAAACACTTGCTCACAGAGAAGCAGTGCAAGTTATAAAAGCGCACCTACATTGGGCCTCTTAGCTATAATTTTCCTTACTAAAATTCACTCACAAAATTTTGACAATGAATTACATTCCAGCATGTTGCTCTAGTTTGGGTAGGTCCATTAATTTCTGTCCACTTATTATTATAATTTAAAAACCATTTTCCTGAAAGATTTTAAGAGAACATTAAATCAATAAATGTCAGCACCTCGTATAAAATGGAGATGATTTATTTCTTTACTTCATCTAAACAGATAATTGCTTAGATTCTAATGGGGACAAACCAGAATTCAAGGTAACCAGATCAGTCAGTTATAATATTGTGTATAGTTCAAAAGGTGAAAGAGCCAAAGGCATTTATGTATTGCTGAACCTTAGTATAAAATTATTTTACAATTTCAGTTTATTCTTATTCTTAATACAGCTTCACAGAAGTACCTAATACCTTAATATGAAACAAACCAACTCCTCAAAGCAAAAACTGAAGAAAAAAATAACAGACTTTACTATGAGCAACAATATATATCTTTATGTATCATCAGAATAAGCAAATCAATTAATCAACTTTTTTATATTGTGAAGAGTAGAATAATACAGATAAATATATCTATATTTATCATGTATCTCTTTATGCCTAAGTTAAAAAAATACAACTCCTTTGACATCTAGTTCTGGCCCTTTATTTTTTTTTTAATCAGTCATTTTACAAATAAGACACTAGGGCCCAGAAAATTAAACTTTGTCAGAAGTTAATACAGAAATCTTTTACCTCTAGGTTCAATAGAATGTATTGTGTAAGTATTTGTAGTGCTAATTGCGTAAGGGCTCTCATTTAATAAATACATATGCCAGATTTGGTTCATAGTGTATATAGAGTAAAACCAATGAGAATAACTAGTAACATGATTCCTATTTATTTAGATGGATAGGCTAGATGTCACAAATATTAAATGTGAGGTTCCTTTCAGTAGAAATCATTATTTGGTCGGCTTTACATTCTAGCAAAAGATAGATTCAAAGAGAAGTTAGCTTTCATTTACTGTTGTAACTTTTGACCAGAGGCACATTCTAAGTTTTTTTCTTCAAATATTTATGCTTGCAAATTAACACAATGAAGGCTACACTATGCCCTTCCATAGATGTTGTGAAATAATGATCTTGCTGTTGATGAGTTAACCTTCATTTATTCTACCAAATTTTTCCACTTTATAAGGTAACTCTGAGAATACACAAAGCCTGATAAATCAGAGTTTTTGCTTTTTGTTTCTTTTGTTTGTTTGTTTGGATTGGGTTTTTTAATTCTCTGTAGTTTTTCATTTAACAAATAGTTGGAATAAATAATTAAATAACTTAAAGACAGAATTAGGAATTTATAAACCTTCATGGCAAGAATCTTCTAATTCATTGGGTCCTGAAACCTGGATGACTTATAATATGTTCATAAGTTTGATGATTTCCTTCATTTTTTTTATATAGTGCCTTTGTCTTTCAGTGCTTTTCAAGCTAAGTTCTTTATCAGATTCCTGGAAGACCAGTCTTTCTGGGCTGTTTTCTTTCATTAAGCATTATTCATGACCCAAATCATGTCTGCTGAATCCTCATGCAGCAAAGGTGAGAGCAGTATGTCTGTAAATCATGTGCCCCCATTCCTACATATGGGATATCTTGCTAATATAGTGAATATCAGACAGGTTTCCCAGGGACCACTTTAGCAGGTCTATCCATATCTTTTCCTTTAAGTGGTTATAAGACCTTCTAAGACAAGTTCATTTACCCCTCAGGCAATAGCCTTTCATCCTTTAGGACTCCAAAGAAGGGATCTCAATTCTTGTACTAATAAGACATCAATCTTTGAAGCTTTATTTCCCTGCTAAAAAAAAAAAATAAAAATAAAAAATAAAAATAAAAGAAAGGAAGGAAGGAAAATAGGAAGAGGGAAAGGAAAGAGAAAGAAAGAAAGGAAGGGAAAATGAAGGATGGGTCACATTTTTACATCCATCTATTTCCCTTTGAGGGGAAAACCTTGAAGTTTATTTATTTCTTTAAGTCAAAACTTCACCTAAAATCTCTCCCTGATGATCTTGTGTAATGAAATATAATCTCTTATATGGCATAAGCCTGTCAACAGAAGCCCTAATACAAGCTTTGGAAATATCCTGAAAATTTTTAGAGAAGAAGTTCCTGAGCCATAATAATAAAAATTTTACCCTTTAGTGTTTTTTTTTTCTTTTAAGGTGGAAGTTATTTAAATGAACAGCCCAAATATAAAATAGTAATGTGGAACTCTGAAATAAGTTTGCATCCAAATTAGCAATTATTTTGCTATTCATATAAAAAGGAAATATAGCTGCATAAAAAATATTTCCACTGAAATGAAGTTTGAAAGGACAGGAAAAGTTAAAGGCAATGATTATCATTCAAAATAGCCTTTAATACAAAAATGATGATTACTTTTTTCAAATTTTTCCCAGTTTTACTGAGATATAATTGACATAAAAGTCTGGTTTACAATAACCAGACATGAAAACAATTTAAGTATCTACCCATGCATATATGGGTAAAGAAATTGTGAGATATACATGGATATACAATGGATATTATATAGCCATGAAAAATGGAAATTTGAAATCTCTGGCATCAAAGTCTATAATTTTAAGGGGAACTGTACAATGATTTGACTTAGATGTATTGTGAAGTGGTTACCACAGTAAGTTTGGTTAGTGTCTATCTTATATAGATACAAAAAGAAAATGTTTTTTCTTGAGAAAAGAATTCTTAGGATCTACTCTCTTAACAACTTTCAAAGGTATCATACAGCAATGTTAACTATTGCTCTCATGTTGTATATTACATCCTTAGCATTCATTTATCTTTCATCTGGAAGTTTTTACCTTTTGATCACCTTTTTCTAGTTTTACCTACCCCCATTTACTGCCTCTGGTAACCACAAGTGTGATCTCTTTTTTTACGAGTTTGGTGTTTTTTTGTGTGTTGTTTTTTTTTTTTTTTTTTTTTCATTTCATCCCTTCTTTGCTTGTTTGTTTTTTGCTTTGTTTTGTTTTGCTTTTGGATCCCACATATAAGTGAGATCATACAGTAGTTATCTTTCTTTGCTTTACTTCACTTAGCCTAATGTGCTCAAGGTCTGTCCATGCCAGAGATTTCAAATTTCCATTTTTCATGCTATATAATATCCATTGTATATCCATGTATATCTCACAATTTCTTTACCCATATATGCATGGGTAGATACTTAAATTGTTTTCATGTCTGGTTATTGTAAATAATGCTGCTCTCAACATATGGGTTGTGGATATTGTTTCGACGTAGTGTTTTTGTTTTCTTTGGGTATATTCTTGGAAGTGAAATTGGTAGGTTACATGATAGTTCTGTTTTTAATTTTTTAAAGGAGCTCATTCTGTCTTCTATAGTGGCTGTACCAGTTTACAAACTCATCCACTGTGCACTAAGTTTCCTTTTTTTTTTTTTTAAGATTTTATTTACTGTTTGAGAGAGAATGCATGCACATGCACGCATGCGAGAGAAAGATGGTCAGAGGGAGAAATGGACTCCCCACTGAGCGTTGATCCAGACTCAGGCTTGATCCCAGAATCTTGGGATCATGACCCAAGCCTAAGGCAGATGCTTAACCAACTGACCCACCTAGGCACTCCCAAAGTTTCCCTTTTCTCTACATCCTTACAAGCATTTGTCTTCTTGATAATGGCCATGCTAACAGGGCTCAGGTAATATCTCATTTTGGTTTTGATTTGTATTTTCCTAATGATCAATGACACTGAGCATTTTTTATGTATTTCTTGGCCATTTATATCTTCTTTGGAGAAATGTCTGTTCAGGTCCTCTGACCATTTTTAATTGGATCATTTTGGATTCTTTTTGCTATTGAATTGTATGAGTTCTTTGTATATTTGGATATTAACCCCTTATCAGATGTATGATTCCATATGATATCATATGAAAATTATGCAAATATTTTTCCAGTTCTGTAGCTTGTCTTTCATTTTGTTGATCATTTCTTTGGTGTGCAAAAGCTTTTTAGTTTGATATAGTCCCATTTGTTTATTTCGCTCTTGTTGCTTGTGCCTTAGGTCTCATCTGCAAAAAAGTGTTGCCTTGAGAAAAAAAAAAAGAAAACATGTCAAGAAGCTTTTTTCCTGTTTTCTTCTAAGAGTTACACTATTTCTGTTTTTACATTTAAGTCTTCATTTCAAGTTAATTTTTAAGAGTCACAAGATAAGAGATCCAGTTTCATTCATTTACACATGAATATCCAATTTTCCTGAAATGCTGATATCTGTCAGCATTTTGGTGCTTTTTGATGGCTCTTATAAAATGTGTACTTTTTTTAAATATATTTTTTTATTTGTTTATTTACAGCATAACAATGTTCATTGTTTTGGCATCACACCCAGTGCTCCATGCAGTACATGCCCTCCCTATTACCCACCACCTGGTTCCCCAACCTCCCACCCCCCTGCCCCTTCAAAACCCTCTGGTTGTTTTTCAGAGTCCATAGTCTCTCATGGTTCATCTCCCCTTCCAGTTTCCCTCAACTCCCTCTCCTCTCCATCTCCCCATGTCCTCCATGTTCTTTGTTATGCTCCACAAATAAGTGAGACCATATGATACTTGACTCTCTCTGCTTGACTTATTTCGCTCAGCATAATCTCTTCCAGTCCCGTCCATGTTGCTACAAAAGTTGGATATTCATCCTTTCTGATGGAGGCATAATACGCCATCGTGTATATGGACCATATCTTCCTTATCCATTCATCCGTTGAAGGGCATCTTGGTTCTTTCCACAGTTTGGCGACCGTAGCCATTGCTGCAATAAATTGGGGTACAGATGGCCCTTCTTCCCACTACATCTGTATCTTTGGGGTAAATACCCAGCAGTGCAATTGCAGGGTCATAGGGAAGCTCTATTCTTAATTTCTTGAGGAATCTCCACACTGTTCTCCAAAGTGGCTGCACCAACTTGCATTCCCACCAACAGTGTAAGAGGGTTCCCCTTTCTCCACATCCTCTCCAACACACGTTGTTTCCTGTCTTGCTAATTTTGGCCATTCTAACTGGTGTTAGGTGGTATCTCAATGTTAATTTGAATCTCCCTGATGGCTAGTGATGATGAACATTTTTTCATGTGTCTGATAGCCATTTGTACGTCTTCGTTGGAGAAGTGTCTGTTCATATCTTTGCCCATTTTTTGATATGATTATCTGTTTTGTGTGTGTTGAGTTTGAGAAGTTCTTTATAGATCCTGGATATCAACCTTGTGTCTGTACTGTCATTTGCAAATATCTTCTCCCATTCCGTGGGTTGCCTTTTTGTTTTGTTGACTGTTTCCTTTGCTGTGCAGAAGCTTTTGATCTTGATGAAGTCCCAAAAGTTCATTTTCGCTTTTGTTTCCTTGGCCTTTGGAGACATATCTTGAAAGAAGTTGCTGTGGCTGATATCGAAGAGGTTACTGCCTATGTTCTCCTCTAGGACTCTGATAGATTCCTGTCTCACGTTGAAGTCTTTTATCCATTTTGAGTTTATCTTTGTGTACGGTGTAAGAGAATGGTCGAGTTTCATTCTTCTACATATCGCTGTCCAGTTTTCCCAGCACCATTTATTGAAGAGACTGTCTTTTTTCCACTGAATATTTTTTCCTGTTTTGTCGAAGATTATTTCACCATAGAGTTGAGGGTCCATCTCTGGGCTCTCCACTCTGTTCCACTGGTCTATGTGTCTGTTTTTATGCCAGTACCACGCTGTCTTGGTGATCACAGCTTTGTAGTAAAGCTTGAAATCGGGTAATGTGATGCCGCCAGTTTTGTTTTTGTTTTTCAACATTTCCTTAGCAATTCAGGGTCTCTTCTGATTCCATACAAATTTTAGGATTATTTGCTCCAGCTCTTTGAAAAATACCGGTGGAATTTTGATCGGAATGGCTAAAATGCGTACTTTTGAATTAGATTTAAATTAGAAGTGCGTATACAAAAGGGCATTAATTCCACATTTGCTCAGAAATTATTTGGCATATTTTATATTCAACTTGCATGTATATGGTACATACAAAAACTAATTTTTTGTATAATTTGGGAAAGAAAGGAAGCAGACTCAATGAATTGTCAAATCGGAACGCTGACAAATAGCAGAGTCCTTTATATATAGATCTCTTCTGCACCCACAGGATTTGCCACTTTGTATGTCAAGCTGTTCCAGTTGTTAATAAATTAGGTGGCACATTCATGACTTCGTTTTAGTGGGAGGACAGAAGAGGAATATGAGGAATCAAATCGGTCTCATTGTCAATGAATCTGACCTCTCCATTTAAATAAACATTTGGGTTGTTTCTGTAACTCTTCGGTGTGTAACTCCTTTGATTTGATTTAACAAATTTTGGAGGCTGTCTTGTAAATTCAGTTCTCTAAATGGAATAGAAAGCATAATTTATATACCCTTGCTTTTTTTACACCGTGACTATTGAATTTAGAAATACTTCCTTTTTGGCTCACTCATTCATTCATTATCTCTTAAGCATCTGAGCACCCAAGGTGTATAAGCAATTAACAAACCATACCCTGGGATTCATGTAATAAATAATATACATTGTTTTGTCATTAGAGGTTTTCTTTCTGTGATGAAAATTAAAATGTTATCATTGATTAAAAAAATTAAAGACAGAAAATAAAGCAATGATTTATTAATATTTTTATTGTAGAGATTATATTGATAAGCTAATATAACAGCAGCATTACATATTAACTCATTTAATTAAATTTATTTAATTATCTATTTAATAAATAGCTAACTGATACAAAGTCCTAGCAAAGAATCTGATTCAAAGCAAGTATTCAGTGTAGGGTTTTAATTATAATTCTTACTATCCACTACTGCTTTTATTGTTCCTGAGGGTAAGTGAGTTTCTTTCATGACTATGTTGGGAACAGAAACAGATGATAGAGGCAGGATTCAAATCTGTTTATATGAGTAAAAATGATTATGTGTTTGGTTTTTATTATGAGCATCCTATGGACAAAGTGTATGGATTATATGATTTCCAGCCTCACTTGAGTTTGGAATTCTCTTCTCTTTCCTGCTGATTTGCTCATTTCTGCCTAGTATATAACAAGGACATCTTAAGGGCTTTGTCAATATTTAGACATTTAAGAGTTCTAAGAGAAAGGATTGCACAAGCCTAATACCTGCATGTGGAATGAAATAAGACGGAGAGTGGAGGTTCAGATGCCCTGTTTATGACTTGAGTCATAGAGACTCATGCAAATTTGATCCTAGACAGAATGAACTTTAAAAGATAGGGTGATATTTGACTTTCTAAGATGAGGACATTGTCATCTCATTTCTAATTTTCTTGGTGCGCACACATGGAGAACGTTCTTGATAAGGTACTTAATTGCTTGATCTAGGCCTGTGGCCACATAAAGGAGAGTAATAATCAAACCTGTTGCTAGTATCTAAAGCTATGCTCTCCAATATGGTAGCAACTGGGCACGTGTGGCAATTGCACGTTTGAAGTGTGGCTAGTTCAAATTACGATGTGCTATAAGTGTTAAATATAAATTAGATTTGGTACCTTTAGTATGATGAAAAGAATGACTTCTACATTGATTATGTGTTGAAATAATGTTTGTACCTTAGGTTAAATCAAATACAACATTAAAATTTATTTCACTTTTTACTTTTGTTAATGTGGTTACTAGAAAGTTTAGAATTACTAATGTGGCATAAATAATATTTCTCTTGGACAACACTGATCTAGAATGCCATGAGGACTTTTCATGTAAACAGTTGATGTTCTTATAAACAGTTGATGGTTGGGAAAATGGGAAGCTACACTAGTGAAGTATTAAACACACAGAACCAGACAAGACTACACAGAGATGAGGAACCATTTCACTAGCATGTGCAAGATGGGTCATCCAAACAGGGAGGCATCAATGGAATCACTAGCCAGGCGTGGCCCCCAATATAAAAGTCCCTATCTTCCTCTTCTACTTCTTCACTAGATGAAGTATGTGTAAGTGTATAAGTATATATAGTACATAAGTATACACTTATATAAGTATATATAAGCTTTGCCCGTATAGAGGATATCATCCTTCTAAATAGCTTATGCTGAGAGCCTTATTTTGGTATCTTGTCATTGTTTAACTAGGTGTTTATTATGAATTTTTAAAAAAGGTTTTCATATAATAGTTCCATCCAGGAGAAGGGCAACAGTGTCTACACCCCTCAAATAGTGGTGCCTGCATACTATAGCAATTTCAAAATTTCATAGTTAAAGATATAATACATAAAAATGGTGTTTTTTATTTTCTATAAATTATCCCTACTTAATAATATCATTATATAACCTGTTACTCCTGAAGAAAACTACAATAGGAAAGAAAAGATATAGTAACAAAAGGAGAATATGTATGTAAGTAATATTTCATTCCTAGTCAGCTTTTAATGAAACAAATGGCCGTGTTTTGAGATGAGTCATCCCACCCTGGACAGTGGTACTTACAAAAAGTGTTTATGAACACTACTAGCAGGAAGACTAGGAATGTAAAATCACTCAGACCACTAGATCCTATCAAGAGTGCTATCATTTACTGAAAACTCCAGATGGAAATTTAAGGAGGAAAGAGGAGAAGAAAGGAGTATAATTAAGACAGCTCAGGATTAATTTTCTTTAAGAAGTGTAGTTGCTCAGCTGCTTGACATTAAGTTCTGTCTATAACAAAGTCACATCTGTCACTACTTATCTTCTCTGTGAGCAAGGCAGGTATCAGACTGCAAAAATTTCCAAGCAAAAAATTGTTCTTTTGTTTTCTTTTTCTCCATAAATTATTTCCTATATTCTGTCTTAATTCTTCTGTTTCCCATTTACAACCAAAAAAATTCTGTGGTTCCTTTATATTAAATGTCTTTGGTGGCTCTCTCTCTCACATAAAGAATTGCTGAAGAAGAGAAATACTTCATGATGTAGGGAAAATTGTGTTTTTAAATCTGTTCAGCTTGTGTTCATAGTTTTGCACATGGTTATTCATGGTTACTTTACATGTGGCTTATAAGAAATTTCTTTGTATTTCTAGAAAAAGCAAGTTAGTCAGCCCGATACTGGAAGGTTAATATAATCACCAAACCATTTAGTTTGTGTTGCAAACATCCGTTAAAGTTATGTTTGAACCTATCCAGAAGTCAAAGCCATTTGTGAAGAGATCTATTTCTCTGCTTACCCAGTATTTCCAATGTGGACCATCAAGATAAACAAGAAGGATGAGAAGGCCTCTTTTTTATAATCAGTTTTGAGATAGCCCATACCTCTCTTACTTTCATAGATAATCCTTTTATTGGAGGATTATGTGTGAGGACTACATCTCAGAGACCCTCAGAATTCTCTTCAGGAATAGGCTATCCTACCTCAGCTAATAGGATTTCCTCCCTCAACTAATATCCTCCCTCAGATTGGTTGAGAAATATTTGTATGTTTCATAAACAAATTCTGGTGGCTATTTATCACCTCCAAATACATGCCTTCTTTATACTGTCCTCATTATCTTTGCTATATCCTGAGATTTGGTTCCTTCACTTTATGATTTTATTAAATAGTGTTCTTTCCCTTCAAAGCATTCTCTCAGTTAGTAGTCGTATATTAATTAGGAGAATTAATTATTATCTGTCTTCCTTATTTGACCATATCATAAAAATAGGAATCATGTTTGTTTTCACAAATTTTTTATACCTTCAATTCCTAATACAGTGCCTAGTTCATTGTGAGTACTCTAAAAGTAATATTTGGGGAGTGAAAGAACATTTATACTTTGCATGAATAATACTTTGCACTGAGTTGACAGAAGTTCATCCTTAATTCCTAAAAGCTTATTACAGGGCAAGATAAATCAAACTCTACTCTAGGATTAAGGATAATAGAAAACCTAAAGAGTACCTTAGCAATGCTAATTAGGACCCAGTGCTCAACCGGTCTCATTGGTTGAAGTTATGCTCAAGTCTCCCCAGTGATCTCTTCTCGACCTTTTGGCTAAGATCAAGTGAAGTCTCCCCAGTGAAATGACAGATGTCTCATCACCTTACACACCTAATCCAAACATCAGCTCCAGAGTAAGAAGTACTTTTGTCTTCCCCAGATTTTTTGCTATAGGATATATTATAGTTATTCTCATCCAGAAGAAACTTCGTTAGCACTCAGGGTAACAATCTGCACTCAGGAATAAGGACAATGTATTTGATCATAATGGTCAACAATAAATTCCCCAAACTCTAGCTTATGTTGCATTAAAAAAAGTTAGACCTTACTGCGTATGAAGTCTCTCAGCACAAATCAGATCAAGCCTCAAGATTTACCTCTCAATTTTCAGGATTTATAAAATATGAAGAAACATGTAAAATTATAGATTACTATCAAGAAAATCCATGCTTTGGGAAATTCTTCAAATTAAGTGCCTCAATTTTTTTCAACAAATAAATTACAGGGATGAAAAAGAAGTAATATGGAAATATATAATTAAATATTAATTATTTAAAATAAGTAATTAAAAGAGACCTAAGAAACATATTGATCTCATTTGTATTCAAATTAGATCAAATTATTTTTTAATCTAGATACTTGGTAATATTAAGAAAATACTAATTTTCATATCTGATAATACATTGTAATTGTTTTATTTATTTTTGTTTGTTTTTTGAGAGAGAGAGAGAGAGCACATGCACACATGTGAGAATTGGAGGGGGTAAGGAGCAGAGGGAGAGAAAGAGGCTCTTTTTTTTTTATGGTATGAGCACTTTATTTTTATTTTTTTAATTAATTAATTTATTTTCAGCATAACAGTATTCATTGTTTTTGCACCACACCCAGTGCTCCATGTAATACGTGCCCTCCCTACTACCCACCACCTGGTTCCCCAACCTCCCACCCCCGCCCCTTCAAAATCCTCAGGTTGTTTTTCAGAGTCCATAGTCTCTCATGGTTCATCTCCCATTCCAATTTCCCTCAACTTCCTTCTCCTCTCCATCTCCCCATGTCCTCCATGTTGTTATGCTCCACAAATAAGTGAAACCATATGATACTTGACTCTCTCTGCTTGACTTATTTCACTCAGCATAATCTCTTCAAGTCCCATCCATGTTGCTACAAAAGTTGGGTATTCATCCTTTCTGATGGAGGCATAATACTCCATTGTGTATATGGACCACATCTTCCTTATCCATTCGTCCATTGAAGGGCATCTTGGTTCTTTCCACAGTTTGGTGACCGTGGCCATTGCTGCAATAAACATTGGGGTACAGATGGCCCTTCTTTTCATTACATCTGTATCTTTGGGGTAAATACCCAGTAGTGCAATTGCAGGGTCATAGGGAAGCTCTATTTTTAATTCTTGAGGAATCTCCACACTGTTCTCCAAAGTGGCCGCACCAACTTGCATTCCCACCAACGGTGTAAGAGGGTTCCCCTGAGAAAGAGACTCTTAAACAGACTCTGCCCACTGAGTATAGAGCCTGAGGGGGGAGGGCGGGTCTTGGTCGCAGAAACCTGAGATTATGACATTAGCCAAAATCAAAGGTCTGCCACTCAACCAACTGAGCCACCTAGGTGCCCCTGTGGTTGTGTTTTTAAGAGTCTATCTCCATCTATCTATCTGTCTATGAAGATGAAGTTTTTAAAAAATCCAACTCATTAAGTTCATTGACTTAAACCTAAAAATTAAATAAATATCATCAAAAAGATAAATAAGCACACAAAATCAACATGTCCAATCGATTTAATATCACACCAAGCAGGGTCACTTCTTATACTTTTTCTTAAGGTATATCAGAGTATCGGATCTAACCATTTACCATGGTCTTTTACTTTCCCACCAGTATATTTCAGATAAAAAGACACACCTTTCATTTCCCAATAGCAATTTCCAGGCAAGAGGTGCCTGATTATGAGCTTGTATTTAGGAAGGAAAAAAGAAAAAAAAAAATTAAGAAACAAACAGAAGGAAATATTTACTAACTTTCTAATGGGGATTTTTTTCTAATAATACCCCAATTTTCTCCAGGAATAATAAGTTAATACTTGATTATTTTGGGTAATCCAGTAAAGCCAGATTTTTTGTGTCCTGAGCATATTTTGAAATTTTAGAATTTTATGAGGAACATTTGAATTGGTTAGATTTCTAAAAATTTTTAAATTTGAAATTTTTAAAAAAAACAAATTTTAAAATATATTAATCTTTTTATACTGGCATTAGGGAAAATGACCTATAATAATAACAATTACGGGGACACCTGGGTGGCTTAGTCAGTTGAGCATCTGACTCCTGATTTCAGCTCAGGTCATCACAGGGTGGAGAGATCAATCCCTGCATCAGTCTCTCAGTGGGAAGTCTGTTTCTCTCTTTCTCCCTTCTTCTGCTGCTGCTATCCCCATGTGCACACACTCTCTCTCTCAAATAAATAAATAATCTAAAAATAACAATTACCAATATTATTTCATCATGATATAATTGATAGATTGATATATATTATACTTTTTCAAGAGATGGAGATCTAATTCATGAAAATAACAATATTGAAAACTGTAACAGATTCAAGACTATTTAAAATTGCTTTTTGCATTGCAGGATGTTTTTCCTTAATAGAAACCTACAACTGAACCAGTAGTACATGTAAATTTTTCTTTCTAAGGTCATGGTTGATGGATATTGAAGTAAATTATCTTTAATAACAATACTACATACTGTGGAAGAAAGTGAACTTTTTACCCAATCATACTTCTCTAGTAGTAGCTGGTAGATATATTTTTTAGATGTTGTCTTTCCATGTCCATAGCTGTGCTAGAATAAGAACTAGCATTTTGATACTTTGATTTGGTATCAAAGCAAACATTTTAAACTCTGTCTTTTCTTGACAAAAATTTTTTCCGTGAAAATTCATCTTTTTCTAAAATCAACAATAATTTCACTGGTTTTTATACATTGATATTGAAAATTTTAAAATATAACTTACAAATAAACTCAAGGCCTTTTCTTGCTATATTTATCAATCACAGTGATTAGAGTGATTTTTGAAGTGCATTCTCAAGGTGAATTGATGACTTTCAAATGATATTTTCTCCAGTTCCAAAAAGAAACATTAGTAATTAAAGCCCTACAGAACATTTTGTTACAAATGTAAGAGGCATTATGGAAGACAAGTCTAAAAGGACCATGTTGGGACACGTGCACCCGAATGTTTATAGCAGCAATGTCCACAATAGCCAAACTATGGAAAGAACCTAGATGTCCATCAACAGATGAATGGATAAAGAAGATGTGGTATATATATATACAATGGAATACTATGCAGCCATCAAAAGAAATGAAATCTTGCCATTTGCAACAATGTGGATGGAACTAGAGGGTTTTATGCTTAGCGAAATAAGTCAATTGGAGAAAGACAACTATCATTTGATCTCCCTGATATGAGGAAATGGAGATGCAATATGGGGGGTTTGGGGTGTAGGAAAAAAATAAGTGAAACAGGATGGGATGGGGAGGGAGACAAACCATAAGAGACTCTTAATGTCACAAAACAAACTGAGGGTTTCTGGGGGGTGGGGGGTAGGGAGAGTGTGGTGGGGTTATGGACATTGGGGATGGTATGTGCTATGGTGAGTGCTGTGAAGTGTGTAAACCTGGCGATTCACAGACCTGTACCCCTGGGGCTAATAATACATTATATGTTTTTAAAAAAAATTTTTTTTAAAAAGAACATGTTTTTTGGGGCGCCTGGGTGGCTCAGTGGTTTAAGCCGCTGCCTTCGGCTCAGGTCATGATCTCGGGGTCCTGGGATCGAGTCCCGCATCGGGCTCTCTGCTCGGCAGGGAGCCTGCTTCCCTCTCACTCTCTCTGCCTGCCTCTCTGCCTACTTGTATCTCTCTCTGTCAAATAAATAAATAAAATCTTTAAAAAAAAAAAAAAAAAAAAAGAACATGTTTTTTATCAGACTAAATGGCTTACGCATCCATTAAGTGAAAAACCCAGGTTGCTGGCTTCATAGTCAGCCAGTGTGCAGTGAAAAGTGATACCTACTAGCAACAGAATCACAGAGCTATTGAATAAAGAGATCTTCTGAATCTTATAACTTGAAGTATACACCTTACCTCAGAGATAATGTTGGACATAACTGAGTCCCTCAAGCCCTATCAACTCACATATGGTGCAACTAAAAGTCACATAGATAATAGAGCAAGAAATCAAATCCTGAGTTCTATGAATTTTCAAATTTATGGATTCTTTCTGGAGTTAATAAAACAATTTAGTGTTTATCTGTAGGGTAACAACAGAAAAGTAGCTTAACTACATTCAAGAAGAAAAAGAAGGCATGAAAAAAAAGAACATAGGAACAAAACCCCTGAATGTTATACTGAAAGAGATACTGGAAGCCAACATTACATATTGAGAGAAGTTGTTGCTCTAGATGGTTATTTCTGTTATTTTAAGTTAAATGATGTGAGAACTAATAGTGTCATATAGGCATTTTCTTGAAAACCTCTTGTTTGACAGAAGGGCATAATATATTAACCTGAAGTTGTCTGTCAAGCCTTTTAGAATTTCACTGTTTGGGTTAGTAAAATTTTTTCTGTGCTTTAATTTTTTTATTAAATGTAGATAAATTTGAAGGTATATTTATTCAAACAATGTTGGTCTGGGGCTTATGACTTAGGTCACTGGTAGTTATAGTAATTTCATATTTGATGAAATTTCACATATGGTTTGTAATCATCATAACATTAACTCCTGTGGATATTAAACACCCTACAAAACTTTAGTAAATCAAAAAGAAAGAGACATATATACCTCTTGTCATTATACTACATTAATACCATTTCCTTATCCTCTGCCTTTTGAAGAAGACTCAGCGATTTTTTTACAGCCCATTTGTGTTTTCATTAAAAGAAATAAAATTGGTTAATATCAAATTAATAGTGTATATCTAACTAGAAAAAATCCAAATAGCACAGGTATGATATACCTTCAATAGGTTTTTGTTTTAAAAGCATTAATCAGGGGCGCCTGGGTGGCTCAGTGGGTTAAAGCCTCTGCCTTCGGCTCAGGTCATGATCCCAGAGTCCTGGGATCGAGCCCCCCGTCAGACTCTCTGCTCAGCAGAGAGCCTGCTTCCCTTACCCTTTCCCTGCCTGCTTCTCTGCCTACTTGTGATCTCCGTCTGTCAAATAAAAAAATAATCTTTAAAAAAGTAAAAACATTAACCATTTGTCTGGCAAGCAGTTGTCCCTAATATACGTTCCAAGACATCTGTGAAAACTCAAAGGAAATGTGAAGAATAATGTAGCACATGTATTCTTTACATCTCTTTAACTGGGTAATTCCACTAGGCAGTCTAGTAATGCTATGTGAGATAATGATTAAGCTGTGAATGAGATACTAATTCACTATATAAGAAACAAATATGAAAGATTTTTTTACACTAACAATTTCAAAATCTGATTTTATTTAAATGGCTTATTAATGACCTTTATATTCAAAAGTTTTTCATTAATCTTTTGTTAAAATATAAAAATCTGTAAAAGTCTATACCAGTACATTACAACAAGGGTTGCAATAAGGTCAATTTATGTTTCGTGTGATTGGAGATTGGAGATACAATCTATGTGGCTCTGCTGTGCTGTGCAAGTGCTAAGCAAGCAAATCTTGCTTAGATTTGTTAATGTTTAGATTTGTTAGATTTGTTAACATTTGTTAATGTTACTGACATTACAGTAAATGTGATATATTATAATTTAATTTAATACTTTTTAAAATATAAAATGACTATGAAATACTTTAACACGTTGAATATTATTAGCACACCAAAATTCTTCTCTGACATCCCTTCCAGTCATCAGTACTTCACACCAAATTAAATACTATCATGATTTCTAATTCTGCATATCAGTTTTGCCCAGTTTTGGACTTAATATTAATTTTGTAGGAGTTCTTTACATATACATATGTGCTTTATGTATTCCATAGAATTGATATTTGTGATATTACATCTTATTGCATGTAGCAGTAGTTTTATTTATTTCCATTGCTATATAACATTCCAGTTCTACTAATACACCACAGGTAATTCATTTATTCTAATGTTGATGAATAACTGGTTTGTTTACAGTTTTAGTTATCATGAATGAAGCTGCTAGATCATTCTTTTTTTTTTTAAGATTTTATTTATCTATTTGGCAGAGATAGATCACAAGTAGGCAGAGAGGCAGGCAGAGAGAGAGAGGAAGGGAAGCAGTCTCCCTGCTGAGCAGACAGCCTGACATGGGGCTCCATCCCAGGACCCTGGGATCATGACCTGAGCTGAAGGCAGAGGCTTTAACCCACTGAGCCATCCAGGTGCCCCGATGCTAGATCATTCTTACAAGGAATTGCTGAGTCACAGGGTATGCATATGATCAGATTCAGTAGATAATAATACCAAATTGTTTTCCAAAGAGTTGTACCAGTTTATACTTACTACCAGTGTGTGTGTTCATTCTAACTATTCTGCATGTCTGCCAACGTAGGTATTGTTGATTTGCTATTATATTTTCTTTTAAGGTAGTGAGTTTGTAGTGATATCACATAGTGGTTTTTTTTAAATATTTTATTTATTTATTTGACAGAGAGAGAGGTCACAAGTAAGCAGAGAGGCAGGCAGAGAGAGAGGGAGAAACAGGCTCCCCACTGAGCAGAGAGCCTGATGGGGGACTCGATCCCAGGACCCTGAGATCATGACCTGAGCCGAAGGCAGAGACTTAAACCACTGAGCCACCCAGGCGCCCCTCACATAGTGGTTTTAATTTACATTCCTTTAATATCAATGGCATTGAACATTTGTTTAGGTGTATGTTAGCCATTTGGATATCCTATTTAAATATTTCCTCATTTGTGTTCCCTTCTTTTCTATTGATTTATAAAGATACCTCATACATCCTGGATATGAATCCTTTGTGGTTTACATGTATTACAGATACCCTCCTCCTCTCTGTGGCTTACATTTTTTATGTTCTTGATAGCATCTTTTAACGAGGAGAAATTCCAAACAAAGATCAGGGGAGCATTATCCTTTCTAGTTAATCTCACTGTCATCCCTACTTTATACATTTGTATGTACAAACACAGAAGAGAACTTTAAAATTTTCCCTTTCTACCATATCAAGCTCAATTGAGAACTGAATCTCTTTACTGTTAAAGTTTACCCATTGCTTCCATATGGTTTGAAAAGTGTCATACCCAGCTTCAACATTCTTTCCTTCATCTGACAATTTGTGGGACAGGAATTACCATCAGTGACATACCTAGCATAGGTGACATTCTGAGTAGATTATTGTCAGGCAATAATCATTAAATGAAATAGATAAAAATAATGGCCAGATAGAGAACACAGTAAAGGTTTTATTTTACTAAATGTTGCTTATATATTATTATGTCAGTAAAAAATGTTAAAGAATACAAATTAGGAATTTTTATAGTACAAAATAGGGAATAATGTAATGGTTTAGTATTTTTTAAGTAAATATTGTATCCTTTAAAGAATGGGAAAGTATCTTACACACTTATGGGTTTTCAGCTGTAATAAATTATAATCACTTTAAATTTTTTGTTTGCAAGTCTTAATCTCCAGATTTGTCAATGACTATCAGGATTATCTTCTTAAAATATTTATGGTCAATAAGCAGTATAACAATTTATAACTTAATTCTTATCATAGTTAATTGAGAAACATTTCATTAATTTCAGTTTTAAAAAATTCATATAGTACAGTGTACCTATATCATTTAAAAATATCTAAAATATAAGGAAAATTTTGGTATATAATGTTAAAAATCCTGTTTTACAATAAATTCCAGAAAGTGCAGTATTTCTCTACATTGTAGTTTCTTCAGGATCAATTATTTTTTTTTAAGATTTATTTATTTATGTGAGAGAGAGAATGAGAATTCTCAAGCAGACTCTTAGTTGAGCACAGATCCCACAAGACTCGATCCCATGACTCTGAGATTATGACCTGAGCCGAAATCAAGAGTTAGTCAACTTAACCAACTGAGCCACGCAGGCGTCCCAGGACCAATTCTAATAGCTGCCGAAATTTTAAAACTCAGATAAAAATCCAGATGCTCAGTTCAAGCTTGGTTGTGCCATTTATAATCACTGGAGTATCCTTATTTATTTCTACTCTGTTGTTTAAAGTGAGACTTGAACTGTGCTTAGAGAGATCTCAAATGATTCCAAATCTTTATGAACTCATTCTGGAAACAAATGCATGTATCAGGTCCAGCTGTAAAACTGAGAGTTAAATTAAATTCAATGTAGAATATAATGCTTACTAAAGGATAAGTAACACAAATGTGGGAATTTGAAGCTTACGTATTTATTATTAAAACTCAGTAGTAACTATAGCAATTGATTAGAAATTAGAACAACACAGAATTTTTTCTGGAAGGAAAAATTTTATCATTGACTTAACGTATGGTGTTAATAAAAAGCATACTAACTTTAGTCAAACTTTATTATTGTTTTTAAACTCTCTATAGACAGTGTACCTCATGGATTACCTACACCACAGATGGACTGGTCCTGTGCCTCATCTTTGACTTGCCTCTACCAATCACTGTGAGTTTTTTAACTTTAAAAATAATCCAAATTTAAACTCTGAACTGAATTTCTAACTGATGCCATTATTTAATGGTAATGATCTGTGGGAGAAACTTCTCTGTTTAACATGTAAAACATTAAATTCTTCTCTTGAATATCCTATTGACAGCATTAAATAGTGTTCAGGTTACCCCCTCAGGGAACAGAGGTGTACTATTTAAGTCAGGAAGGTTTATCACAAACTAAAAGCATAGTAGCATTCTCACTTTGTATTTATAAACTTTAGGTTTTGGATTTACAGCTTTCTGATGTCTATCATAGTGAGTATCATAAAATGCTCATTTTCGTCACTCAGTGTCTTCAACATGGATTCCGGTATTAATAAAAAATAACATTTTTTACATTTGCATATACTTTATAGCTTACTTAAACTACAGAATATTTTCATGTACATATACATACAAATCAAACAGACATATAGTTTCTTTACCATTACAATTCAAATGTTATTATTTCCATTTTCCAAGTGAGGAATCTGTGACTCAGAGAACATTAACAATTTGTTTGAGCTCATGTATTCATCAAATATTCAGCAAATGTTTATTTAGTCCTTATGCCAAATTCTGCATGAGGAAAGGGAAATAAAACAAGGTCTTGTACAATTATTCCCCTCAAAAAGTTTTGAATGAAGGTATGGCTAAACTTGAACTTGACCCAAGATTTCGAGTTGTTGGCCCCTAACTCTTTCCACTCCATAATACTATTCCTGTGAAGCTCAATGAGCAAAGAAAGATGTATTGGAAAATCCCTGCAAGAATGCATTCAAGTAAAGAACATTGTTAAGATTACATGTTTTATTTCTTAAGCTTCATGTCTCTGCTGTCCTGGTTTCATGCTCTTGCTATCAAGCTGAATACAGTATGCTATATCTTCTTATTGCACAATATGAAAGATCAGTGTGGAAAGCAATCTACATTTTTAAGTACAGAATATCAGAATGCATTCTAAATTGTGCTAAGGGGTGTTTCTTTATTCCTTCTAACAAGAATCAAAAGTAGCAGGGAAAAATTCTCTTTAATGGTTGTAACTTCTTAATTTTTTTTTACCATTGTTGTCATAGAAGACGTAAAAGATTCTTTTTCTTAAGACAATTCTTTTCTTGATGATGATAACATTTATATTCTTGCAGCCTTCTAAAGGAAAAAAGGCAGAGTATAGTATTATTGTATACAAAGAATGGAGTTGTTATATAAGTGAAGTAGAAAAGAAAGAAGATGAACATTATCATTATACTATATTATAAGCCATTAAGAGCAAGTAGGAAGTGGGTTTTGTATGGTTGTCCAAAGTTCTTTCAAAGCAGCTGCATGAGTAGTTGATGTTTATACTGTAAAGATATTTTCTAAAAAGTTAAAGAAACAACTTTTGTGGTTCTAAGGTGGTATTCCTTAAAATATGAGAAAAGGAAAATGAATTTAAAAAATGAAGAGTGCAACTACTCAAGATGTTATTGTTTGTCACAATTTAATAACAAATCATGAGGTGAATGAATATAATTCTTCCTATATGACTTGACTTCCCTTTGAAATTCTGCACCTTTGCAAATAGATATATTTGTCTCCTGTTATTATTTATATACTTTTCTTAGACTATAAAGGATTTGGGGTTTTCAGTCTTAATAATATCTAACCTCACATCTATTTGCATAACTGGAGAAGGGCAGTATTGGTACAAGGGCAAAATAAGTATAGCTTTAACCCAGTTAGATTATTTATCCAGAGCCTGTGAGATCTTCCTGACCTTGGAGTCTCACCTACTGAATGACTGGTGATAATTATCTTGCCACCTTCTCAGAAACAGTGATAGGAAATATATAGCATATTGGGCGGAGTCAGTAAAGTATAGTTTAAAATCTCAACCATACTACTTTGTAAAAGTAGAGTAACATATAGAATATAATATCTATGCCTTGTGGTTATGGCTTTTTCCTAAAAATTTCCTTAAAAAATTTCCTAAAAAGAAAACGTCCTAAATTTTTCTCTACAGATTGTCTAAAACCAAGTAAATACTTGGAAAATGGTAGCTGTCTTTAGCGATATTAATAATATAAAAATGAAATCAGTGGTGGACATAAAATACTGTTCACAAGGTTATTCATGTACAACTTATGATTATTACGATTTATTATTATCACTAACGTTAAAAGATACAATAAATCATATTGTATGTTTTTCATAATTCATATGTAATAACTCATTTTCTTTGATAAAAAGAATCTCAAAGTTAGAACACAAAATGCCAAGTGCTCCTAAGTCAACATAATTTTTCAGATTCTTCAAATTCTCATACTTTTTTCATATTTGACCCTATGTAGCAAGTCCAAGAAGGAAAAATAATATGCTAAAATTAAATATAATTATACATGATTTCCCTGTTTTATACCACTAACACCTATACTGTCATAATGACTGGATACTCAATTAAGTTTTTCTTAAAGACTCAGTGATAGTTACTTTCATTAGAAGAACATCTTTTAATTATGAGTTGTCTACCTTTAATGCATTCTCAATAACTTCTAAGCTTTACAAGAATGAGAATCAATTGTAAAGTTGCCCTGTATTTAACATAGGCATGCCCTAGAAATCCTTGGTTCTACAAAGCATTTATTGAAATCAAGATTCACTTTTTAAATCCATATAGAAAAGAAACTCTATTGATTCAAATTCTAGCAAGTGGGAAGTATAATGATTAGTGAGCAAAAACAAAACCTTACAATGTTCAGAGAGAGAGAGAACACACTTTGATAGTGCAGCTGGATCAAACACCAAGTAAAACAAAATGAGAACTCTGTTGCTTCCCCAATTCCAAGACACCACATATCTATATTGTATGCGAAGTGTGTTATATATTGTTTTTCCCAAGTGATAATGTATGATCTCTCACACAGATTGTTCTTTCTTTTACTATATTATGTTCTAGCCATTTTATTTAAAATATTTTACTAAAAAGATAATATATCATAAAACTATGATAAAAATTTCACATCATATTACATATCCCACTTTCCTCTGTGAAAATTTTCTTTCTCTCTTAATTTGAGCATATCTATTTTCAGAGTTAGTTTGGGATTACAGTAAATGATTACTTGGGCAATTCTCCATTTGTGAATCTCATTGTGAAAAATCATATTGAAATAGAATTTAGATATGGAATCTCACAAACTCATCAGTATTTTTAGAAAAAATATAATAAAGTTATTATTTTCAAGGTGATACATAATTTCTCTACATTGGAGAGTATATGCTGCACAAAAAAGAAAGATATTTTACTTAATGTTCTTTTTCTTAAACACTAAATATTTCAGGAAAGGCAATAATAGAGCACCTGTGGAAAAGAAAGGAAATCATTTCATCACAGTAAAATCTCAAGAAATTATGGCTGAGTAGGAATAACATGTACAAACTCACCTGACATTATGCTATAGAAAATTGATCCATTAAAGGTTGAAAATGAACAGGATAGAAACATGATGGTAATTGTAATATGAGGAGAATATCAGAGACCCAGCTAAATATTTGGAGAGTGATCAGACGTATTTCAACCACTTACGTTAAAGTTTTTCAGGATTGTACTAAAACCAGAAAAAATAGGTGCAGAGAAATTCGACTTGTAACCCATAAACATTTGAGCCTAGCCATCTTTACTAAGGCTTAAAGGTTGTCAAATTTGTCCTGCAGCCATTAATCTACTGTCTCTCTCCAGCAGACCAAGAAAGGGAATGGGTCTTTGGACTTGTCCCTTAGAGAGGTGTTTATGAGGAGAGGTTGTCAAGGGAGGAAAGAGACAAGGGCACTCATAGGAAGAAGAGGAATCTAGCACATCATTCCCTTCTCTTCTTGACATCTACATAAATTGTGCACTTGCTGAACTGTCCCTTTTTCATATGAGAGCAGAGAGAGATTGCTGTTTCAAGAACAGGATAAAGATGGGTATGGGTTTACCATGGTTGAAGTGGGCACCTGGAAAAGTAGCTGTGCTTGACTGTCCTGCCCGTGCTCCATGTAAGAATTTGCTGGGCATGGAAATCTCAGCAGCATATGTTCTATGGGGAAGAGCTAAGGTAGAGTGCATGAGGTTGTATCCAAGTAGGATCTCTCAAATACAGATATTATGTGGTGAAGTAGGCCTGCGGAGGTCTCATACAGACTTCAGAGACTCCACACACTGAGAGGAAATTAAATAAGCAAACAAAAAAATGTCAATATCCGTTACAGAAGAAGCTATAATTCAGAAATAAGTAAATAAAATAGTGACTGGTTTGAGTGATATATGTCCCATTTCTACCCTTCTACTTGTTAGTAAGAAGGAGGCATAGGTGTTGAGGAGAGGAGTTTCACTCCTCATTAATCTTTAACAGATTACTTTTCTACTTCAAGATGGTGAACTACTGACAAGAATAGGGTACTGTCTGAAAACTCTGCAAATATTTCTAACTACAAGCAGTAGCCAGTTGTACATATGTCTGTTTGTTTGATCCTTTCCAGGAATTCTCATTAAAACTTATAACCTTATTTATATGAAGGGAAATTAAGGAAAAGTAATTTTTACACTTTATCTGAGAGTGGTACAAGAGAATGGGAGCAGCACTCCTAATGGCTGTGATGGTACAGAAGAGGTCTGAGAGTATGTCAGTGGACCTGGACCATGATTTAATTCACATACAAACTGACCATAGAGAGATAACATGGATGGAGCTAAAAAGTATAATGCCAAGTGAAATAAGCCAGTCAAAGAAAGACAAATATCATATGATTTCACTCATGTATGGAGTTTAAGAAACAAAGCAAATGAACAAAGGAGAAAAAGACAAGCCAAAATACAGACATTTAACTATTGAGAAGAAACTGATGGTTAACAGAGGGGAAGTAGGTGGGGGGGTGGGTGAAATAGGTGATGGGAATTAAGGAGTATACTTGTCATGAAGAGCCTTCAGTGATGTATGGACCTGCTGAATCACTATATTGTATACCTGAAACTAATATAACCCTGTATAATAACTAACTGGAATTTAAATAAAAATAAGTAATTTTTTAAAGTTCACACCAAAAGTAAATAAACTATAACACAAAAACATAGAAATGGTGTACCTACTCATAAGACACAGACTTGCTACAATTACATAGCCATCCTCAGACACAGGAATATTTCAGATCTCAGGAAATACAACAGAAAATAGCAATGCCTAAGCAGAGGAATATGACATTAATGACTGAAAAACAGTTGACAATAAATTTACTTGGCATCGATTATATGAAATTATATAAGAATTATTCCCACTATTAGGAATAGTGGGAATTCCCCACAAGGGAAAAAGATAGGGTGGAAGATAGGATAGGAGAGAGAGAATCTTAAGGAGGTTACCCACCCACTGCAGAACCTGATGGAAGCCTCGATCTCCCAACCCAGAGATCATGACCTGAGCCAAAATCAAGAGTTAGATATTTAACTGATTGAGCCACCAGGTGCCCCCACTAATATTTTTAAAATTAATCATTAAATTAGCCCTAATAGTGGATTTATAAAACTATCATTTGGATTGTTCACTCTTGCTATAAAAATCAGTCTTCACCTAACTCCATGTAAGTTACAAATTCCTATAGTCATACACTGTTCTTTTTAAGAATATCTTAAATGATTTTTAATACTATTTTTACTCATATTTGTATTACCACTGCTGTTGAGTGTAATACATATTCTACTCAGTCATAAATCTTGCAGAGAGGCCTGAGGCAGTGGGGGAAGAGTTCAAATTAATTTAGTTAATGTAATGAAATCTAATTTTACATTTTGAGCGAGAAAATATGGAACCCAAAAATAAAAATAAAGAGTGGAATTAAGTGATTGAATCATTCAGTACTGATACTAAACATCCACTATATCTGCAATAATTATTTAATCATTGTTATTCAAAAAGTTATATACATGAAGCCACTGCTTCAAGATATTAGGCTGAGAAAATGGGTATTTCTTTCACCCTTCTAAGACCCGTCAAAAATAGGAAAAAGGAAATAAATCTTCCCCTGGGAAGAATACCATAAGAAGCCAAAATATTTAAATACATTTTTAGATGATTAAGAGAGGATGGACAAATATGACAGATTAAAAGAATAAAGACAGAATAAATACAGATAAGCTAAGGAGAGACCCAGAGTGGAATGAGATTTGTTAAGGAGACTATTAAGGAGACTGGTGGAGATATATTTCATGAAATTTCAGTAAAAAGTATATAAAATTTTTTTTACAAGTTAAAAAATCCATTTGAACATGAAACATCCTAAGATACAATTTATTCTCTTTGTCTTTCATCCTTAAATTATGTTTCAAAAGTTATTAAATTTCACTTTAACTGTATTATAGAGAACTTAGTAGAACACATAATTTAAACAATGCTTAATAGCAAAGTTCTTTTGAGATTTGGGGTATTAAATATAGAATGATGTAGCATGCTATTTAGGAACACACATTATGATGCCAGATGGACATAAGCACAAATCTGACTCTCCTGCCCAGTGGCTGAAGGTGACTGGGAAAGTGCCTGAAACTTACAAAGCCTCAGTTTCTTTATCTGGGAAGCATAGGTGAGTACCACTTGATGGAGTATGTGCCACATATAGAGAGATAACACAAGTAAAGCCGCTCGCTAAAATGGCATTTGGCACATTCAATAAATGTTGGGTTTTATATTATTACTTATTATTTATACAAAGGGTCAACATTTCTTCCTTTCTTCCCCCCATATTAGCTAATGTAGCAGTATAGCTGCAAATATATCTGATTCTTCACTTTCTGGTTGAGCAGTAAAATCTCTCTCTCCCAGAAATAAATAGAAGAAATACTCTCCCAATGCAAGCTGCACATATATACTATTGTTCCTAATTCACTGTACAGTTTCTGCATAGAAAACAAGAAAATGATGGTTAACAATAAGAAAAATCAAAATAAATCAGATCAGTTAGAGTTGCAGCTGGAATTTCTTCTCCCAGAAAGGGAAAGAACGATGTTGGATTTTTTTTTTATATATAATTCTGTCTTTTCCTGATAGTGTACCAGAGAATGAATCCAGATTTTAGCTTCTACTGGCAAAGGGAAAGGAGTAAAATCCGTAACACTGAGTATATGCAAAGAAAGGCCAGGTGGAAGCAAACAGGGTGACTTTTTTCCTCTTCATTTTATACCGTAGGCTGCATCTGTAGACTTTATTCCATTTCTTATGGACTGCTATATGTAAAGGCATGCACTAGAGACATGGTTTCAGTGTTTCAACTCCAATAAAAGGATATTGTGAATGTTAGGCAGTGCTACTTCACCATCATGCTCAGCTTGAAGGTATTACTTTACGAGACTATGTAAGTGAAACTTCTCAACAAAGTAGAAAATTGGGGTTTCTTTAGGGAAAATTTTGGTTTATTCAAGTAAAGTTCATAATGGCCTATGAGAAAGATTCAAATTAAAAAATGCTGTTAAAAATAGCTACCATATTTTGAAATTAATCATCTTTTCACATTCAAATTATTCCTTTCTAGCTATGCTATATGACGTTCACTTAAAATTAGTCCAATTATGTGAAAATATAGTGAATATATATATATATTTCACATTTATAAAATATCTGTACTTATTTAATATTAAATGTCAAAATACTTATGATACAAAGCACTGAGACCGACTTCCTTGCTTCAAGAAGGTTTTTAAGTGAATTGAACTAATAAGGTACTGGAAATGCAGGAGGTGATTGCTGAAAGTTCCTGAAGTTGCTCTCCGTGGAATAAAAAGCCAAAAATAAACTGTTAAAATAAGAAAGAGGATAAAAGAAAAGGGAAGAAATCTCAAGGAACAGAGGTAGAATGATATGTGGGATTCTTCTGAGGATATGTGGAAATACAAGCACAGTGGGTCAATAAAAAATAAAAATTAAGCCTATGCCTGGACTATTTGTCAAAGAAAGCAGACTTTTATGAGTTCATCTCTGGGTAGGAGGTCAAGCTATTATATACAACCTTATGACTTGTTATAAATACTTTTAAAAAATGAAAATATTTCAAATTATTCTCCATGAGCTATTATAGTATGTTTTCACTGCCCTTTTTGGGTTACACCTTTCTTAAATGCAAAAAACCACATCACCCTCCTTCAAGATTCCACTTGATTCAATTCCTAGAAAACTTGTCAGACTAAATCCATTTGGGTTCGGTCATTTCCAGATATTCTTGCACCTGTGTGTATCTTTCCATGTCAATAGGAGCATATACATGTCTCTGTCATTTATGTTTGCAGAGATTTATTTATGCTGGAGCTAACTTCTGTATTACATTGCCCTTGTGGGCAAGAAATACACCTTCTGCTTCTTTTTAACTCCTTGTGCAATGTAGTATTTAACAGTTAGAAGACTATTAAGATGTATTTTGTTGTGTTTTTGGATATTCATGTAATACTTAAAGAGAATTAAGATCATAAATGTTTTAGGACTCTAGGGGAGAAAGATTTATTTCAGAGTCATCCTTATTTACAATAGAATAGAAAGAGGTCTCAAAAATAGATGATTAGTGTGAGTATTACATAAGTATTTTCCTACAGCCACATAGACATACAGATAGAAAGGGACTGTTGAGATCTATCCAAAAATTTTATATGCATTTCTTCCACTGGTATTATTTACAGATTTGTTCAACAAACATTTATTGAGCACCTGTGTTTCACTTGGGACACATTGATGGATAAGTAAAGTTTTCTGTCCTAGAGGGGTTTACAATTCAATAAGACCAAGAGGGTTATAAGTAAATAATGGCACAGAGTCAGCAAAAGCATAGATATTCCCACAGTGGTATGGGAAGAAAAGAAATACATAGTTATGTCTCTGTCATTTATCACAATTTTTTTGAGCAACAGATATGTTCAAAAGCTTTTGGATAGGTTGTAGGGAATTAATAATGAGTAAGTTTATTCATAGAGTTTATAATCTGGTGAATGATAATAGCAAGTAAGCAATATGTACGATAGAAGAACTGCATGCAGAATTATAGTAAAGACAGCTTGCGTAGGTGCAAACTCTGTCTGTTTCACTTGCTAATGTTCAGCATGGATAAGATAATTAATGTCCCAATACCTCATTTTCCTCATCTCTAGAATGTGGATAATAACTATGCTTAACTTACAACATTATTCTGATAATTAAATAATATATACAAAGTACTTAGAAGAATGTCTGGCACATGTTAAATACTGTATGGGTTTGATATTGTTATTGTCCTATGACACCACAGTAAAGGGATCAAGTCAACACTTTGATGCTCAGGAAGTCTCCTCAGAGGAAGTAGTATCTATGGTACAGATGGAGATGTGTTAGAGATAGCTGTTGGAAGCTAAGAGGGTGAGGTAAAGGGAGAGGAGAGGAAATACCAGGCTGAAGAGTTTATGCAAAAGTCTAGAAGTGAAAAGATCATAGCATTTGGGAGAAATTACTTTGATATTTCTGGAGGGAGGGTGATACATAAACTGGAGAAACCTAAAAATTTGGAGAGACATAAAAGCCAGATATGAAGTATCTGAAAGAAGTAGCACCAAACTAAATTTTCAAGAATTGGCAATATTTTAATGGATCAAGACAGCAAGCTAGGAAGGATAGCCTCAGAGGAGAGAGAAATGGAAGGAGAGGTAAGAGTAGTACAACATGGCAGTGTGTTCCAGGAGCTCTACACACTCTGGTTTTACCAATATATAAAGCATGAGAAAAGCAGTGAAGAGAGATGAAGTTTTGTAGTCACAGAAGGATCATGTTTCAGGAAGTACTAGAGCAGAGATATTCTCCACTGCCATGAAATGCCTCTTGTACATTATCCTGTGAATAATGGGGAACACTGAAGTATTATATGAGTGATAGAGGACAACAGAAGGATTTTCAGCTATAAATATAGGTGGTTGATAGTTTTTTTTATTGTGAGGGATGGGTTGAAGCCATGTGACCTTCCTTATTAGGGTGTTATCGAGATAGTACAGGTAAGAATTGAATGAAGCCTGAATTTAAAGTGGATGTCATAGGTATCAATAAGTGAGAAGAAATATTTAGGATTCATACTGATGATAGTGTTATGGGTTGCACTATAATGAGGTAACCAATATGTTTGCCAGTTTTCTTTCTTAGGGTGACCAGAGGAATATAAAGGCAAAGGACAGAAAATATCTTACACTAACTTTGGACATGATGAATTCGGTAGTGGCGCATTTAAATCAGGTGTTATGCAGATAAGTGTCATATCAGCTGCCTTTACTATTTTGTGGAGACAATGACAGTGGTTCAGATCTCGTTTAGCAGGTCTTTGGAGGAACTAAATACCAATAAACCAAATTTAAAATTTGAGTATACTGATATGCCAGAGAGACACCTGCAAAGAAGGCCATCAATGAATAGTTCTAGAAGCACTCAGAGACCAGAGACAATATTTATATGGAATTCAAAACACTTTTAAGTAAACACTTCTAAGAAAGATAAGCATTAATTAACAGGGTTGAGTTAGTTGGAAGGCAGTAAAACAAGATCTTGCTTTTGACATTATAGAGGTCATCAGGGACCTTTGAAAAGACATTGTTTTTGAAATGGTGAGGGAGAGAAAAGACCACAGTCAGCTGAGAATTGATTGAATGGAGCATAAGTCAGAGAAACAGTGATTATAGTTATGAAGGATGAAAGGTCAATGGAAAGACATTTTTATTATAAGACACCTGGCTATTTGCATTGAGCTAAATTTTGAAGAAAAGTGAGTAGAGAAATAGAGGTTTGAAGCTTAATGGTGGCAGAGGAAGAGAAGGGGAATGATGATGGAGAAAAATGATAGTGGAGAAAATGGAATCAGGAACTACTGTGGAGGTGCTTGCTTTGAAAAATAGGAGGGAAAATAATTTTCTAATACTAAAAAGTAGAGTAGAGATGGAGAGAAAGCTTCTGCTTTAGGATTCAGAGAAGCATAGCTGGTGCAGCCTCTTCACATTCTCCACATCCTTTTGCCTTGAATGTCAATGCAAAGGTTGGAGATGGAGCTGTTTTCTGTAGCCATGGACAAAGTGCAAAAGAATTTTAAGAACATTGACTGTGGTGTCAATGGTTTGTTGAACCAATTCCAAGAAGCTCCTCCTTCCAGGGTCATAATGATTAAAATTTTAGCAATTTTCATTTATGACATTTTATTTCAAGGTGGAGTTTTTTTGTTGTTACTTATAGCCACATAATTCTAAATGATCCATTAAAAAATATCTCTGAAACACAGGAGAGGGAAGTTTTAAACATACTTCCAAGTGATTTTATGGGAATAGTATTTAGCTGGAATTTCATAGAAGAACAGAGAGTGGATTTGAGATTGAGCTGGGAGTTTGCTTGGTAGTAACGGAGGAAGGTCAGAAGTGTAAGAGTTTTAAAATGATGAGTCATGCCTGGGCCAAAGTTCAATATAAAGCTGTGAGAATAAGTGACAAAGTAGAGGAAGGTAAAGGTCATTGGTATTGAAAGGGCCAAATATCTGAAGATAAGGAATTGGATGTGTTGTCTCTGTGAATACTGAACAAACCAAATACAAAGGCATAAACTGGGAATTAGAGGAATATTTTGAACTAGGTTTGATTGCAGTAGATAACATATCTTACTTCATGTATTCAGATGTTATTTATCAGAAGATAATTCCAAAGTCTTTATTTCCAGTATTTCCTATATTTCCCTGTCCTCAGTTTTTCAGAGTTCTTTATTAAGCTACCTCAACATCTCCATTTGGATAGCATATTGACATCTAGAAATTAGAATGGAATGTCCAAAATAGGCTCTTCAATTTATCTCTCCAAACCTGCTCTACCCTCCATCTTTTCCATTCCAATAAAAAACACACAAATCACCAGTATTTTTGGCCAAAAAATGTCCTCCATCTAGGTCAAATCCATTAATTTATCTTCTGTCTTCAAATACATGTCTCATATCTGTCCTTTTCTCTCCATTCCCACTGTTGCAACACAAGTCTAAGCCATCCTCCATCCTCTTTTTTTGTGTTTGTTGTCTACTACAACTGGTAAATAGTCTTCCTTTCTCTACTTTTTGAGTGTGCTTTGTATAATTTTTCAAAAAATTTAATTAAGGTATAGTTGGCATATTAGTTTCCTGTGTACAACATAGTGATTTGATGATTTTGTACCATATGAAATGCTTATCATGGTATCGTGTCTCCACATAAAGTTATTGCAATATTATTGACTATATTCCCTTTGCTGTACTTTTTATCCTCACGACCTATTTATTTTATAACTGGAAGTTTGTACCTTTTAATCCCATCTCTAATCTTAATTTCCTATAAGTCATCCCTAATGAAGAAAACAAAATTGTATTGCTAGCTCTCATATCATATGATGGATCTGTCTAAAACCTTCTAGTGGGATTCTTCATACAAATGGAATGAAATCTAAATGCTCAACATAACTTATATATTCATATAATATCTTATCCCTCTTTTTCCGCTATTATCTATTTTCCATATTTGTTCCCTAATTTACCAAGCTTCTCACACAAATCTCATTTTTTAAATTATGTTATATTAGTCAGCATACAATACCTCTTTACACTCTTTGAACTACTAGCTACCTTAAAAATATTGCACTAGCTGTTTCTTCTATCTGAAAGTCTGGTCTTTCTGGTCTTCAGAAGGCTGGCTCCTCTATGATACTGAGGTCTCAGACTAAATGTCACTTTTTCATTGGTGCCTTCTCAGAACATACAACCATAAGTAGTCATCTGGTCAAATTTATCAATAGTACATGACACTCTCTGTTTTTTTTTTTTTTTCAACTTTTATTTTTGTTAATCCAAAGTCTTCTCCCTTCCCTCCCTACATGTTAATAGCTCCATGAGGAAAGAGGTTTTGATGTCATGTGCACTGCTGTATTCTCATTGTCTACAAATTTCAGAGTCATTTGTTAGGTATTTGTTAAACTTTTGCTGAATGAATTAATATATTTATGTTTTTCCTAGCTTAGTTCTAGTAGAGATGTTTGAAAATTATGGAAAACTAAGAACTAGGGACTGGGGTTAAAAACATAGCATATGATTGAAGATAGTATGACAGCAGTAGGAGGAGTGGTTAGCTCATAGCACATCTTTACAGAATACCATCCAAAAATTACTAGACATTTATATAATTTAACTTATCTAATAACTTTCTTACCCAAGGCAGAGTAGAACTGAAGAACATTCTACTGAAGAGAGTATATGAAACAACCATACTCAAGCAAAGGAAGTCCACATCAGATATCATAAAGAGCACAAAACAGACTCAGATGCCTCAGATGCTGACTGAGCCTCTGTTGGTTCTATGCACATTCTCAGTGGAGATCATCAAAGTTTATCCCTGTTAAAGATTTCTAAACTTTTTAAAAATAAATTTACCAAGGCAGCAAATACAAAAACTAAGAATGGCAACAACTTAACATACGTATCAGGATTATAGTTTATGTAACCTTAGAATATAAATGTGGAAGACTAAAGCAGTGTTTGTGAACGAATCAAGATATTAAAACAATTTATATTGAAGTGTAAAGATATTGGTATGTAGATACATTAAATAACCCAAAATTGTTATGATTAAATACTTAGAAATATTTAAATAGTATTTGTGAGGATGTTTTTTATGTCTTGGTAAATGGCTTATGCTATAATATGATGCTATTAAAAGTAGAATACAAAGTAACAAACACAATATATAATGTAATCTACAAATGTAGAGAAAAAAACAGCTCTTAGTTTATCAAATTTTAACAATGGATATGTGTGGGTAGTGAAATTATTGATGGCTGTTACTTTTTTCTTTGAACTTTGCCATATTATCCAAATGAACGTGTGGTATATTTAAAATCAGATGTAATAAATATTTAATAATGAAAATTCCCTTGTAAATAAATAAATGATTCATAATATTAGACAAATGGGAGACACACCACTACTTGCTGCAGTATTAATTCTCTAGAGATTTGTGGTACACTTTTCAGAGTTTTCATATTTGTAGGGGCAAGAGTCAAAGAGAAGTAACTAATTTCCCCATCCCCAAAGCGGCTCTAACTTCAGATCTCAATTCATTGACAATCTGGTCAGATCATTTATTATATCACAGTTAGCTGGCCAGAGGCTTCCCTTTGCCAAGGAATTTTGGCAGGCCAACTGTTTCAACGAACAACGTACTGCATTGTGTCTTGAAAAGATGGAAACCACCTTGCTTTTCTATAGCCAAATGTGAGGTCTTAGAAAAACCTCAGAATGACAAAAATAGTTAATTTTAAGGTTTTCCATTTATGACAAGTCATTTTTTTTTGCTCTTTTATTTTACTTCAGCATTCAATAAATATGAGAAAGACAAAGAAACTCATTCTGGACTTTATTCAACCACAATTTTGGGTGGAGAATGCACACTGATTAAAATATTTCTGTAGACATTTTTATCCTGTCCTCTGCTAACCAGCTTGGGAGATAAATGTGAAATTATTATTTTCAGGTCAGTTATATTGAGTCATGGATTTTTCATGGCACTATATATTTTAGACATGTTACTGATTTTATTCAATGTATATACACAGTAAAATACATATTATTCAAATACATTCAAAATACTCAGCCTAAGCTGCAGGCATATTATTAAACAAGTCAAAACTATATCAAATGTGTAAAATAATTATTTAACAAATGGGAAATAGTTCATATTTTATTTGATTTGATTATACTACATGTATTGTGCCTGAATATTCAGGATGTACATTTCATGCTGTAAATCAAGATAAAATAAATGTAATAGCATAATATCTTGCCAATATTTAAATCTTTCCTCCTTTACAATGGCCAGTGCCAGACAAACAATTTAAAATTTGCATTTTAGGGGCACCTGGGTGGCTCAGTGGGTTAAGCCTCTGCCTTCAGCTCAGGTCATGATCTCAGGGTCCTGGGATCGAGCCCCGCATCAGGCTCTCTGCTCAGCAGGGAGCCTGCTTCCCCTGTCTCTCTGCCTACTTGTGATCTCTCTCTCTCTGTAGCAAAATGAATAAAATCTTAAAAAAAAAAAAAAGAAAAAAAAGAAAAAAAAGAAATGAAATTTGCATTTTAAAATTTATAGATAATTATAATTTTCAGTAAGATAGTTTATTTTCATTTACTAGAGGGTCTTATCAGTGCTTTGGATAAATGTATCATATGTGTAGAAAACTTTTAATAACTTTTAAGTTACTCAAAATGAATTTGTATTTCTACTTATCATTCTTTTTTTTTTGTTTCCAGCTGAAATATTAACTCACTTTTTCTTTATAGGTTTAAGCTTTCAAATCCTGCATTCCTCAAAGACCAAAAGGGAAGACTGACTGTCAGTAGAGTTCATTCTGTCCTAAATATTCTACTTTAACTTCAATAGTCGACTCTTGAATGCACAGTTTAGGGGCATTGACCCCCATGTAGTTGAAAATGTGTATATTGGGGCCCCCGGGGTAGATCAGTTGTTAAGCATCTGCCTTGGCTCAGGTCAAGTTCCCAGGTCTGGGATCGAGCCCTGTGTAGGGCCCCCTGCTTGGCAGGAAGCCTGGTTCTCCCTCTTCCACTCCCCCTGCTTGTGTTCCCACTCTTGCTGTGTCTCTCTCTGTCAAATAAATAAATAAAATCTTAAAGAAGAAAGAAAGAAAATGTGTGCATAACTTTTGACTCTCCCCGAAGTTAACTACTATTAGCTTACTATTGCCCAGAAGCCTTACTGATAACAAAAAATTATCACATATTTTTATCTTATATGTATTGTACATTGTATTCTTAAAATAAGGTAAGCTAGAGTAAAGAGAATCTTACAAAGAAAATTCTAAGCAAAAATATATTTACAGTTCTGTGCTATAAAAAATCCATGTCTAAGTGGACCTGCATAGTTCAAATCCATGTTGTTCAAGGGTCAACTGTATATGGAAGGTTGTGCTCATCTAGAGTATTTTTAAGGAATCAGTATACAAAAGTTTTAAAATCAGGTTGTCTTTCTACCTCTTCTTCCTCTATCATATTCATATCTACTTCAAAGTTGATGTGCCCTGATGCTTTCAGGCAGCTCCCTAGCTTCCTGAAACTAGTCTTCTTCTAGCTTACCTAAAACTGCTCTTAGAGTAGAGCTTTAATGACATACAATTTAGGCAGAGAGAGGGAGGACATGCTTGGACATGTCACGTTGAATTATATTGTAACTTCTTTTTCACTGTATTTTATATATATTTACCTCATCTGCTCAAGGAGATGCTCTTTGTACCTTCCAAGGTAGAAAATTGATTCCTAGTAAGAGGGGGAAAAAAAAAACGAGATATCCTTGTTACACATTAGGGTTTTTTCCCTCACCAACCAAAGGTAACACATTTTATTCAGAATTCTAGAAATAATTCCTTTGTTGCTCTGGTCTAATCCACAGTCTCTAAAGTTATTTCCAAATGAAGGCAAAAAACATTTTGAAAGATCAATATGGTGACACTTGCACAGAACCAGACTGATAGTGTCCCTTGAAAGACATGGTGGTCTGTTACCATCAGTTGCTAAATTACGGGGTTAATTCTATTCTCAGAGGCAGTACTCATGGGTTTTTATCAGTGGTCAGTAAACAGTGGTCGATGGAAACAAATGGCTAAGAAAACAAATTCATCTTGCCTCATGTTTATGTATAGCCTATAAGGTGAGAATGGTTTTTACATTTTTATTTATTTATTTATTTGAGAGAAAGGGGGAGCACAAGTGGGCAGAAGGGCAGAAGGAGAGAGAGAAACAGACTCACTGCTGAGCAGGGAGCCTTACACAGGGCTCCATACCAGAACCTTGGATTCATGACCTGAACTGAAGACAGACTCTTAACCGACTGAGCCATCCAGGCACCCCATGGTTTTTACATTTTTAAAAGGTTTAAAAAATTCAAAAAAGCAGATAATATTTCATGACCCATGAGAATTAAATTCAAATTTCAGAACCTAAAAATGTTTTGATGAAGAAGATAGCTATGGTTATTCTTTATGTAGTGTCTCTGCCTTCTTTCATGCTATAGTGGCCAAGTTCAGTACTTGTGACAGAGATGATATGGCCTACAAACCCTAAAATATTTATATTCTGTCCCCTTACAGAGAAGTTTGCCAACCTCTGGTTTACAACATAACTGTTTCATTACTCATATCTTCCCTTCATTGCCTGGAGAGATTAAGACAACCTGAACAAATCCCCCAGTGACACACTAGCTTCAGACAAAAATGCAATGGATAATTTTTGGAGAGGTGACAGAGTTACTGTTTCCATAAAGAAGTAAACTTCTCCCTGAATATATCTTGGCTCTTGATAATCCTTAGGTTGATGGGGAATTGTTAACATGAGAATGAGTTTTAAATTCTTGAAGAAGTGTAGAAATGATGGGAGTTTCAAGGATATTCCTTTGATTACATATACTTTTTGGTATTAATATTACTTATAAGTAATATAATATTTATTTGAATATTATTGAATTTATTCAATTGAATATATCACAGTGTATATACAAGCTTTAAAATAGTCTTCATTACATTGAGAGTAGATGAGTTTTTTTTTTTTTGAGAGTAGATGAGCTTTTAAAGTTTATTCAGGGATCAGCATTAAAGGTAGAATTAAGAAGCACTTAATTTTTTTATTTTAATTTTGAAATTTAAATTCTAGCTAGTTAATGCACAGTGTAATATTAGTTTCAAATGTACACAATAAAGTGATTCAATGCTGCCATATATTACCTGGTGCTCATCACAGCAAGTGAACTCTTAATCCCCTTCACCTGTTTCCCCCATCCCTCCACCCACTTCTCCTCTGGTAACCATGTTTGCTCTCTATAATATAGAGTCTCTTTCTTGGTTTGGCTCTCTTTTTTCTTCCCCTTTGCTTGCTTGTTTCATTTCTTAAATTCTATGTATGAGTGAGATCATATGGTGTTTATCTTTCTCTGACTTATTTTGCTTAGCGTAATACTCTCTAGTTCTATTCATATTGTTGCATATGGCAAGATTTTATACTTTTTATTTAAATTCAATTGATTAACATATAGTATAGTATTAGTTTCAGAGGTAGAGCACAGTGATTCATTGGTCTTATATAATACCGAGTGCTCATTTCATCATGTGCCCTCCAAAATGTCCATCACCCAGTTACCCCTCCCTGCACCTACCTCCCCTCCAGCAACCCTCAGCTTGTTTCCTAATGATTAAGAATCTCTTACAGTTTGTCTCTTCTCTGATTTTGTCTTATTTTATTTCTTTTTAATGGCTGAGTAATATTCCTGTGTGTGTGTGTGTGTGTGTGTGTGTGTGTGTGTGTACCATTTCTTTATCCATTCATCAGTCAATAGAAATTTGTGCTGTTTCCATTATTGGGCTATTTTAGATAATGTTACTATAATCATTACGGGGCATGCATCCCTTTAGATTTGTATTTTTGTGTCTTTTTGGTATACATAATAGTGCAATTGTTGGATCATAGGGTAGTTCTATTGTTATCATTTTGAGAAAACTTCATACTGTTTTCCAGAGTGGCTGCTTCAGTTTGCATTCCCACGACAATGCAAGAGGGTTCCTCTTCTCCCATAGCCTCATCAATACCTGTTGTTTTCTTGCGTTGTTGATTTTAGCCATTCTGACAGGTATGAGGTAATATCTCATTATAGTTTTGATTTGATTTTCTCTTATGATGAGTGATGTTAAGCATCTTTTCACATGTCTGTTGGCTATCTATATGTCTTTATCCAGATGAAGAAAATGTCTATTCACATCACCTGCCCAGTTTTCAATTGAATTATTTGTTTTTGGGCGTTGAGTTCTGTAAATTCTTTATAGATTTTGGATACTAACCCTTTATCAGAAAGGTCATTTGCAGATAATCTTTTCTCATTCTGAACGGTGCCTTTTAATTTTGTTGATTGTTTCCTGCCCTGTGCAGAAGCTTTTTATCTTTTTTTTTTTTTTTTTTTTTTCCATAAAATGCACTTTATTAGGTGATTTATACTTTTTAATTATTTAGGAACATCACATTTTTAATTATTTGAAATGTCAAGGTCACTACACATTATAAACATCTCTACATAGTATGATTTAACTAAACAATGTAGACTTAAAGACGATGAAAATATGGGAAAATAGTAATAGGCATTCTCTTCTTTTTTTTTTTTTTTTTTTTTTTTTTTGATTTATAATTTTTTTCCCCTTTTTATTAATTTTTTCAGCGTAACAGTATTCATTCTTTTTGCACAACACCCAGTGCTCCATGCAAAACGTGCCCTCCCCATCACCCACCACCTGTTCCCCCAACCTCCCACCCCTGACCCTTCAAAACCCTCAGGTTGTTTTTCAGAGTCCATAGTCTCTTATGGTTCGCCTCCCCTCCCCAGTGCTGTGGACACTGAGAAGCTTTTTATCTTGAAGTTATAATCGTTCATTTTGCTTTTAATTCCCTTGCCTCTGGAGACTTACCTATTAAGAAGTTACTATGCCCAATGTTAAAGAGGTTATTGTTTGGATGCCTGGGTGGTTCAGTAGGTTACGCATCTGCCTTCAGCTTGATCCCAGATCCTGGGATCAAGCCCTGCATCGGGCTCCTGCTCAGCGGGGGTCTGCTTTTCCCTCTGCCTCTTCCTCTCTCTCTCTGCTCTCAGGAATGAATAAATAAATAAAATATTTAAAAATTTTTAAAAAATGAAGAGGTATCTTATTGGTTTTGGTGCAATGGTGTAAATGGGATTAATTCCTTAATTTCTGGGGGCACCTGGGTGCCTCAGTTGGTTAAGAGCTTGCCTTCAGCTCAGGTCTTGCTCCTGGGGTCCTGCGAATGAGCCCCCCACATTGGGCTCCCTGCTCAATTCTAACAGTTTTTTGGTGATGTCTTTAGTGTTTTTTATATAGAGTATCATATCATCTGCAAATAGTGAAAGTTTTCTTTCTTTCTTGCTGATTTGGATGCCTTTTATTTCTTTTTGCTGTCCAGTTGCTCTGGGTAGGACTTCCAGTACTACGTTAAATAATAGTGGTGAGAGTGGACATCCTGTCTTGTTTCTGGAAACAAGGAAAAGATCTCAGTTTTTACCACAGTGAGATTGATACTGTATCAATGTATTAGTATCTTCTTTTTAGTAAAACAGAAACACAAATAAGAAAAAAAAGACTCTCACTATTATATTGTATATTTCTTGGAATTTTTATCACTATGAAGAAATGATAACTGTAAGTATTAGAAAGCAGAGATGAAAGCTAAAATAGTTTACAATATTACCATTCTTTATTCAAAGAATAACCTGAAAGGCTATTAGAATATATAAGTTTAACAAAATTTCATTTATGAAATTTTTCATATATGGTCTTTATTATATTGAGGTATGTTCCCTCTAAACCTACTTTGTTGAGAGTTTTTATCATGAATGGATATTGTACTTTATCAAATGAAGTAGCACTTAATTTTGGTAAGTCTGTATTGTTAAACAAATGAACAGCTCGAAAGAAAATCCTTTCCAATCCTTTCCACTCATACTTCAGATACTACTTCTCTCAAGATTCAACATTTCCATTAATCATAAACTAATTTTATTGGTAAATCCTCCTTTTGTCAGGCAATAATTACAAAGCAAGGATTATTATTCAGTACCATAATGAGCAAGTCAACAATAACTAGTAGCTTTCATTCCAGTGTATATTATTGATACTATCCATTTTTCTGCATGTTTAAAGGATTAGGAACTATAATACCTCTGGAAAAGAATAGACATCTTCCATAATAATCTCTAAGATCATCAGGCCTTTAATTGCCTCTGTTTTAAGGAAAAACAAATGAAGAATACAAATGCATTTTTTAAATAAAAACAAAATATTTAGTAATCTTTTTTAAAGAAATATATGTACTAATAGCAGTCAAAGTAAAGTAAAATAAACTTAAAATTGTTGTAAGCAGGTGTGCACTTAACTATGTTTTTAGGAAAACATATCAAAAATGATATGATTCTATTTTAAATCTGTGGTAAACTTATCTGATACCTTTTATTACCTTTATCACTATATTTTATGAAAGCCACATTGGAAAGAATAGGTACTCCTTTAAATTAAAGAGAAAGCTATAAACCTAACAATTATACATAGTTTTAAATATAAAGAAATGTATAGTTACATTAGTAACATCCTGATGAAAAGTGATGTGTGGTTTAGAATTGTAATGACTGTGATAAAGTTTTTGTGATATCAGCTTACCTGGAGTAGGTCCTATGGCATTTTGACATTTCCTTCTCTAGGTGATTTCTTAAAATTGCTAACATACTACCAGAATTACATCTGAAGTGTCCATCACTGCATAAGTCTCATTTTTTTTTTAACATAGACCGACAAGATTGTATTATCGAATCAGAGTATGCTTTCATTTTAGTATCTTCTTTTTAGTAAAACAGAAACACAAATAAGAAAAAAAGACTCTCACTATTATATTGTATATTTCTTGGAATTTTTATCACTATGAAGAAATGATAACTGTAAGTATTAGAAAGCAGGAGATGAAAGCTAAAATAGTTTACAATATTACCATTCTTTATTCAAAGAATAACCTGAAAGGCTATTAGAATATATAAGTTTAACAAAATTTCATTTATGAAATAAATATATTAACAATCACCAGTTACATAATTTGAACAAAAAAAACTCATTCATAGTAGCAATATAATTTTTTAAATGAGCACAAGCTTAACAAGGAAAAATCATAGTGAATATGAAAGAAAAGTGAAGAAGACTAAAGTAATTAGAGACAAATTTTGGTCCTGAAGGAAATTACTCAGTATTATAAATACATTAATGTGAGTCAAGTCAATATATATATATTATATGTAATTATAATGAAAACTTTAACAGATTTTTTTAAAATTTGAGGTAATAATGTTAACATTCATCTGAAATGTTTAGGCAGAAGTGGACAAGAAAAGATTGATGAATGAATGAATGAATGATATTTGAGTCCAAGTGCCCAGATCTTGGTTTTTAAAAACCATTATTGGATTAAAGGAAGTAGGGTTCCCTTGCATAAATGGCTATTCCAGGTCTATGGCAGGAATATATGAGAGAGCCTAGAACATCCTTCAATGTCAGAAAACTAGTGCTCAAAAAAAATAATAAAATCACATACATGTCATATAGCAAAAGGAAGCAGGAACCAACAGAAGAACTCAAATGGCCCTAACTACAGTTTAAGCAACAAAATAAAATAGTATAAAATAAATATTCATACATTCATCTTTATATAAATAAATGAATAAATAAATGAGAGAGAATAAGCAAATTTCCCTTGCAGAAGAATTTCAAACCATTTATATATATATATATTCCACCCTCAAATGGAATGAGCATAACTCTCTACTTCTTAAATGTGAACTACATAGAGTGACTTCATTCTAAAGGATATAGCGTGGAGAGGGTGGGGGGAGTTTCTTTGCGTGGAGAAACCTGACAAACACTACCTGAGCTAGGTGATCAAGATTAACAATGATAAGTCATGTTGATAATTTGTTCCCTTGATAGGATAATATGAAAAGGACCCTTTTCCTCTGTGTCATTCCTTCCAAAAACCTGTAACCCTAATTTAATCTTGAAAAGAAATCAGAAGAACTTGAATAAAGATGAAGTCTACAAAATATCTGACTGGTACTCCTCAAAACTGTCAAGTTTGTTGTCTTAGTCCCTCCTGGTTGCTGTAACAAAAATACCATATACCAGATAGTCTGTAAACAACAGAAATTTCTCACAGTTCTGAAGGCTGGGAAGTACGAGATCAAGATGCCCTCAGATTTGATGTCTGGTAGAATGCATGCCCTGATTCATAGACTGCTATGTTCAGAAGCAGAAGGGGTGAGGGATCTTTCTCAGGTCTCTTTCATGAGGGCACTAATCTCATTTATGAGGGCTGTACTCTCATGACATAACCACCTCCGGTAGGTCCCACCTCATAATACTATCAAACTGGAGGTTAGGATTTCAATGTATTAATTCTGCAGGGACATAAGCATTCAGTCCACTGTAGACATCAAAAGCAAAAAAAGTCTCAGTAACTATATGTTTATTAAAAAAGAAAAAATTGGAAGGGGAGGCGAACCATAAGAGACTATGGACTCTGAAAAACAACCTGAGGGTTTTGAAGGGTCAGGGGTGGGAGGTTGGGGCAACAGGTGGTGGGTAATGGGGAGGGCACGTTTTGCATGGAGCACTGGGTGTTGTGCAAAAAGAATGAATACTGTTATGCTGAAAAAAATAAAATGGAAAAAAAAAAGTCTCAGTAACTTTTATAGTCAAGAAGAGCCTAAGGAGACAAGATTACTAAATGTAATGTGGTATCCTGGAGGGATTCCTGAATTCCCCCCTCCAAAAAGTCATTAGATAAAGATTAAAGATACCTGAATAAAGTGTGGAGTTTAATTAATAATAATATATAAAGAACAATTCATTAACTGTAACAAAGGTAATGTACTAACATAAACTGTTAATAACTGCGTGTAGAGTATTAGGGTATTAGGAACCCTGTCCACTATCTTTACAATTGTTTTGTAAATCTAAAATTATTCTAAAATAAAGGCTGATTTTTTTAAAGGATGTTTGAAGTGCCAAACTTTAAAGTTTACTATAAAGATGTAATCACTTCTACAACATAGCACTAGTACAAATTTGGACAAGTAAATTTACTTTTTAGAACACAGTCTAGAAAGACAACTACAATTATATACTAAGCTTTTAAATCATTAATTAAACAGGTATTTATTAAGAATCATGTAAGTGTCAGGCACCATTCTGAGCAATGAATATGAAGCATTGAACAAACTATATCTCCCCTACCTCCATCCCCTCACAAAAAGTCCTCTTAAACTCACTTTCTAGTTGAATAGGCAGGCAATAAACAAGTAAGTAAAATATGATGTATTTCAGGTGTTGTTAAGTGCAATGAAGAAAAATAAATGGCAAGGGGACTATGGAGTGCCAGACCTGGGGTGGCAATTTTATTTTTTTATTTTTTTAAGATTTTATTTATTTATTTATTTGACAGAGAAAGAGATCACAAGTAGGCAGAGAGGCAGGCACAGAGGGGGGGAAGCAGGCTCCCTGGTGAGCAGAGAGCCTAATTTGGGCCTCTGTCCCAGGACCCAGGATCATGACCAGAGCTGAAGGCAGAGGCTTAACCCACTGAGCCACCCAGGCACCCTGGGGTGGCAATTTTAAATAGAAACTTCAAAAAGGCCTAACTTTCAGGTAATAAATTTTGAGAAAAAAAACTGAGAAAGGTGAAGGAGTGAGCAGTAGGAAAGATCATTTCATACAGAAGGAAAGTGAAAGTCCCCGAAATGACTGTGCTTGGCAGATTTGAAGACAGGCAAGTGGACCATTGTGACTAAAACAAAAGAAGAGAAAGCCAGTACTTCCGGCTGTAAAACCGAGGTGGTGACATAGTGAATGTTCTTGAGGAATATTGTAAGGATTCTAGAAATTTTCCTCAGAATGAACTTTTAGATGGCTATGAACAGAGGCAGTACATGGCTCAATCTGTATATAAAAGCTGTGATTTGGTTATTGTGCTGAGAATTGAATGTGGAGGGAATATAATGAGATCAGAGAGACGTATTGAGAGGCCTTAGGATTAATCAGATAAAAGGTGCTGGTGGAGAGCACCTGGGTGACTCAGTGGGTTAAGCCTCTGCCTTTGGCTCAGGTCATGGTCTCAGACTCCTGGGATCGAGCCCCAAGTCGGGCTCTCATTTCAGCGGGGAGCCTGCTTCCTCCTCTCTCTCTGCCTGCCTCTCTGCCTACTTGTGATCTCTCTCTGTCTGTTAAATAAATAAATAAAATCTTAAAAAAAAAAAAAAGGTGCTGGTGGCTTTGATTGGGATGGTGGCAGTAGAAGTGGTGAGTTTTTGATAAATTGTGAGTGGAAAACTGATGGTATATTATCATTGACTAGGTGTGGGCTCTCAGAGAACTAGGGGAGCTAAGATGAATCCAGGGCATTAGTCTTAAGCAACCCAATGTAATTACTGTTTATGCAGATTAGAAGGATTATAGAAAAAGCCTATAAGAACCAAAGATAAGGTATTTTGGCTTTATTTTATTAGACTGGAAATGTTCCTTAGATAGCAGAGGATGACATGGACAAAATCATTAAGGAAATAAATGTAGAAACAGAAAAGAAGAGGTCTAAGAGCTGAGCTCTAGGAACCTAGAAGTGTAAATATTAAGAAGTGCGGGAGATAAGAAAGAAGTCAAGGAACCTGAGAAGACACAGCTAGTGAGCTAAGAGAAAGGGAGAAGAAGTAATCAGTGTTTCAAACAATGGTGTTGCAGCAGGTAAGAGGAGAACTGAGAATTGAAATTTGGATTTAGTAAGGTAAATAGGGTTCGTGTTCATGTTAAAAAATTAGTGGCATTGAAAGATCAGCCAAAGCTTGATTAGAGGGTGGTAGAGCCAGTAGATTAGGCAGTTCTCTGGAGGTTGAATTTATAATTGTTGGAGGAAGATTTTAGTCATTGAATAAAGAATGCTTAAACAATTAGTTTGCCACTTACGGAAAAAAAATAAAATAGAAGAAAGACAGAAAGAAGGAATGTACAAATAAATACTCAGAAGGATTAAAATTTAAATATAAATTTATAAACATATGTAAATCTTATATTAGGGAAAATTTACATATATGTTTCTACTTGCCTGTTTAATTATACATATATTTAATCAAAATACCAATGATAGAAAACAGAAGAAAATGATAAAAATTTTTAATAAATAAAATTTAAAACTTCTAGATGTTCACAGGACATTATAATACGAAAAGATAAGTGAATGACAGCCTGGAAACGACCAAGTCAGAAATCACATATACCCAATGCCATGAAGACCATACCCTTTCCTCCACTTCTGATACTCAGAGCTTAAACCTGATCATCTGATAAGGTGAGAACCAAGCAGTTATAGAGCAGTATAGAGAAGGACATACTAAATGCCAAACAAAATAGGGAAGCACTCTCCCTACTGTGTCCCTGGCCATGGGGAGGGGAGAAATTCAATGCTAAAACTAATTCACAGTTTTGATTATTTTCTGGAACTATAAAATTAGAACCACTAAATTAAGACTGTATTTTTTTATAGTTAAAAGTGATTGAAGGTATTTTAATATCAAAGAATAATCAGAAAGATAAGATTGTGGAGAGTCGGGGCACCTGGGTGGCTCAGTCGGTTAAATGTCTGCCTTCAGCTTAGGTCATGAACCCAGGGTCCTGGGGTAGAGCCCCACATTGGGCTCCCTTCTCAGCGGGGAGCCTGCTTCTCCTTCTCCTTCTGTCTGCAGCTCCCCTTGCTTGGGTTCTCTCTTTCTCTCTCTCTCTCTCTCTCAAATAAATAAATAAATAAAATCTTAAAAAAAGAAAAAAAAAAAAAGATTGTGGAGAAGCTCAGCCAGAGTCTAGGTTTCATCAGTGAACAAGGGAAAATCTTTCATTTCCCACACCAAATACATTTTAATTGTTTATGGTAGAAAATACAAAGTTACATTTTTATTGTATCCTGCAAGAGAGAATGGTTTTATATACCAGATACATACTGGTATTATATAGAGAGAAAGATAGATACAGAAAGGGAGAGAAGAGAAGTGAGTCACTTTATTTTGTGATAATTTTGATCTCTGCATTTTTGGTATACATGATATACTCCCATAAAATGTTTCTTATTAAGAATGGAAACATGTTAACCATGATTTCATTTAAATCAGATCACTTGAGATTTTCTGGACAGTGAAAGGTATTTTAAAGGTTAGGTTTTAGAAAAATGATTGTATTGTCATTCAAGTTTTGTCCATAGTGAATGAATACTGATGTATAGAAGAATTTCCTGCCACGATATCCAGTCTGTTTTAAGAGCTAACACCAGGTAAACGTTACCTAGGACAGAATGTACCCAAATACCATCTGTAGACGTAAGGTCACATGGAATTTCAAAATCAAATACACTGAGGGCATCTGGGTTGTTCAGTCAGTTGAGCATCTGACTCTTGACTCTTGGTTTTGACTCAGGTGGCGAACTCAGGGCCCTGGGATTGAGCCGCCCCCTGACCCCATCGGGCTGGGTTCCATGCTCAACAGGGAGTCATCTTGAGATTCTCTCCCTCTTCCTCTACCCTTCCCATTCGTGCTTTCTCTCTGTCTCTTTAAAATAAATTTTAAAAATCTTTAAAAACAAAAGAACAAACAAAATCAGTTACACTGAAAGCCCTTCTGTCTGTTAACACAGCCCTTTAGAAAAACAGCCAAAGGTGAATTGACTCTGAAAACTGAATTCCCTAGTGAGCCCAACTCCCGGAGAGATTGAAGTAATAGCTGTTTGCTGAGTCAAGGTGGTCTCTGCTGACACTCTCCATAGGATAGGAGTGGGTCATCCTCATTATCTTCTTGCAGTAACTAAAGCAGGGTTCTTGAGGAAGAAAGGGATTGGAAAAGATGAACTGATTAAAAAAAATTTCTAGAGGTAACTGTGTTACTGATAACTGCTGCCAAATGGCAAGAAACAAAATTAGGATTAACTGCTCTAAGAAATCAGGTTTCCTTTGTTTGAATGAATGATTCATCTCTAGAAAAAGCTGACTCACACCATTTGAGCCTTAATATGTGTACCTACCTCCAATCCCTTTAAGCTGGATGTCAACTCTGGTGTCCAGTCTTACTTAGATTTGTTCAGTATGATTGACTGGAAGCTTATCCCATCTGAGGTGGGATAGTGTTTTTCAAAATCACTGCTGATTATATATGATCATTAATGGACCATCACACAGTCCTCACCCTGCTGGTATGATACTCTACCACATCATTCTAGATGTGTAACTTAGCTCGTGTCTTCTGAGTTCCCCCCCACAAACCACACTCACACAAGCGTAGACATATATAACCTATGTTTTAGTGCAATAGAGGGTGTTTACATAATACATGGCTCAATTCTCTCCCCGCCTCAGGATCTCTTCCTCTCCCCCTTCAGTTTCTTTCTTACTCTCATGCAATTTCTAGACCTCTTTTGCCATATTCTAATATCTCTGCCAAAACAAGAAAAACAGTGACTCCCAAACCTACTGTTCAGCACAAAAAAATCCAAATGCCATTCTCTTGTATCTCTCTGTCAATTTCCAAGAAGTAACAAAAGCAACATAAATTGATTTCCCCTTGAATTTGAATTTTGTATCCCTCCTTCCAAAGGCTAGTTGCTTATAGTAGTTCTGGATAGAATAAGAAAAATATATCTCCTTTTATTTTACTGTTTTCCTACTGTTTCCTTTTTCCAATTCATGTTCTTGCATCAACCTTCCCTTATTGTTTCTTACTATGCCTGTCTTCTGTACTCCATCTTCATTCACGTATATGTCAAAGTTAGAAAATTTGATTTGAATCCAAGTCATTCTTACTTTAGTGATCTTTTTCTCTGTACGTTATCCGGCTGTCTGTACATATGCATTTGTACTGACTAATTTTAAAAACAGCAATTTCTATCATGTTTTAAAATGCTTAAAGTTATCAAATAGCACAGTGAATCATTTTACATATGATCCTAAACATATTTAATTAAAATGTAACAATATGGCAGTACTACATCTAAATACTATTTGTTGTTAGCCTGCCAGTTTTAGAGTTTTTTAAATAAAAATATATATTCAGATATAGAAAGTTTTTGTTTATATTTGTACCTTTATAGTCAAAATCAGAATGACTTATTTCACTACTTGATTTATATGTGTTCCCTACTTGACATATATGTATATAGATTTATATTATCTCACATCATCTTATTCCTTTAACAAAAATCTGAATGCAGCTACATTATGTTCTGTATTTATTTCAGAGAGAAGAGACAGACATAGCAATACGATAAGAATTAAGCTAGAGCTATAACAAGATGCTGTGGAATAGTGAGGGATACAACAGTAATAATAAATGACAGTAACTACCATATGGAGAGCTTCCAATATAGTGGTATTTCTGTAGGTCTCCATTTTACAGATGAGGGGAAAAACAGTTTGGGTAGTGTAAATAATTCTAGATTCATATGTAGATTCACGTTTTGAAAGTGTTATTTAAAGGCAGGATTTGAACCCTTGCCTGTTTAATTATCAAGTCCATTCACAGTACTGTATTGCCTTCATCTACAAATTGTACCATTCTATGATGTACATTAATAAATACACATAATGGTAGACATAAATAATTATAACTCAATAAAACAATTCTAAAAGAAATTTTCATTGGAAAAAAATGTCCATCCTTTCTGTTTCAAAAGGAAGTGTTGTTTGCCCAGTATATACAATGCAATGTGATCACTGACAACTTCTGCCTATAGTGCCAATTAAAACTTCTACTAAATGATTGCCTTTGAAATATGTTCAGTGCATATTTAGGTTGTGAGGTGAGAAGGAGAAGGATGAAAGTCTGCCTGAACTGTGCTCAACACATGTCTTGCAGGAACAAGGACAAACACATGAACATAGTAGTAAAGGTTAGCACTGCTCAGAGCAGTACTGGCTAACAATTAGAGACATTCCTTGGAGCAGAATTATAGAAATCCCTAGTTAGGTACCTCTGTATCTTATATATTCTGATTAATTTGAAAGTCATTCCATATTTTACCTCTTAGGATAAACTGGGAAATACTCATCAGTGAATCAGGGGTTTGTGGGCCTCTAAAATGTTTACCTTACTTAAATAATAATTTATCACTATAAAATTGTTTCATAAGTGAAATTAGACTTGTATAAACAAGAAGTTACTTTTGCTTCTTATGAATTGGACTGCCTAACAAATTTATAAGCTAAAACATAATATGCCTTTGGTAGAAAACATAAATCCAAAACCATCATTTATGGCATACAAAAGTAAGCATTTAAGGCACAGAAGAAGCCAGTATTGACCACCAAAGTCATCTCAACTATTAGCACAAAGGTTAACAACTGAATGGTAGATCTGATTTAAGTCTATAACATATTCCATAAGTAAAATTATTTTTTAAATAATGAAGTATGGGGGGTGCGGTTTGGGTAGCTCAGTTGGTTGAGCATCCGATTCTTGATTTGGGCTAGGTCATGATCTTGGAGTCATGAGATTGAGCTCCGTGTCAGGCTTCACGCTGGGCACAGAGTCTGCTTGGGATTCTTTCTCCCTCTGTGCCTTCTGCTCACGCTCTCTCTCTCTGTCTCTCTCTAAAATAAGTAAAATCTTTAAATTGTGCAACATTGGCATTGTTACTGCCTCTATCAGTGGGATCTCTGTCCAAAATTTAAAAGACATTACAGATCCTGTTACTGTGTGTTCATTCAATATTTTCTGTCATTGAAGAATAAAATAAGAGATTTTTTTTTAAACCATTGGTCCTGCTCTTATATTCTCTAACCCCTAGGCAAGAGTTTCCATTTCAGTTAAAGACAGTTTATAGTGAGCCATAAATTTGTCAGCTCAATTTGAATTTGTCAGCTCACAATTTTAAGTGTCCTCAAAAGCCCTTTCTTATATTTGGAAAGTCCATTCTATCCTACTCTACTCATTGCATCTTTGCTTATATCTTGCTTACAAATCACTTCTGCATAAAGCTGTTCTAAGTGATCTACCTTCAGACTTGATTGTCTTGCTTACAGCTTCTATTAGCATTTATTTTGAAAGTTTTTAGAACTTTTACTTATTAGCAGTTTTTCTTGTAATGTTTTGTATTTCCCACATACACTTATTTCATAATACCTTGAATGAAAACTTACACATTTTCTAGTCATATATCTCCCCAGAGTACTTCAAATTTCTAATTTTAACTGTTTACTCAGGATTCTTTATACTAATTCCACTTTCTTCACAACCTTCTCCCCCAAAAGACTACCTATACAACTAGAAGGAAAAAGTACTTTGCCTATTGATTTAAATTCTCGAGTACATTCCTGAGAAAAATTTGCAATACATTTGTTTATTGAGTACTTAAGACCAACAACAAAGACAATAAAATAGTATTATTAAATTATGTGCTATGTGTCAGAGAGTGTTATGCAATTTATGTATTAAACTGAGAGCAACTATCATGTAAATATTATCTCCATTTCAAAGGCTAAGAAATTGAGGCCTTATTTATGTAATTTGGCCAAGGTCACACAAATTGTACATGAAGTGGCCAACATTCTAATCAAGGTTTGTATGAATCTTAAGCACATTCTAGGTACTAGGTATGAATGGTTTCCTGGCCAGTGTGTGAATAATCAGAGCAGATGGTTCAAGCAAATGTCACCTGTAGAGCAAATGTATATTGAGTTTTCTATCAATCACACTCTAAGCATGTGATTAGATGACAAACCAAAGAGTTTTCTCTTGCTAGCATAAGCTTCACAAATTGTGTCATTAGTACATTTTCTCTGATGACAATATTAATACTAGATATATTTTAATAATGCATATTAATTTTTACTCAAATTGTTTTGAATATGATTTCATTTCTCATCAATTCTGTCTTGAGCTGAATTGCAAAATTATGTTGCCTAAATAAGTGAAGCTTATCTTTTTTTTTTTTTTTTTTTTAAGCCAGCATCTGTATTTTTCAGTAAAAGGAGAACTAGCCTAGAGTCTGCCCTGCTGAGTTGTACCCTGATTTGGTCACTGAAGAACTATGGCCACCTACAAGTTACATAGGCATTCTGTACCTAAGTTTTTTTCTTATTGTTAGATATAAAGGATTAGAAATTATTATCTTTGTAGTAGTACCCAGTTATAATAAAAGACAAAAAGTTTACTATCTAATTGGAATACAAAAAATACATATATTTATTATATAAATAAAATTAATTAAGACCTACAAATTAAGTGAACCAGTGAATAAGTGATAGTGCTATTATGTGATCCCTGGATTTATTTTCAAAAACGTGTATACAGGAAAAAAAAAAAATACCTGCCTGAGTTCTACCCAACCGTATATATGGACAAATCAAACTAACATTCATAGAACTCATATTTTTTATTTTAGATTTTATTTATTTGACAGAAAGAGACACAGCAAGAGAGGAAACACAAACAGAGGGAATGGGAGAGGGAGAAGCAGGATTCCCGCCGAGAAAAGACCCAAAGTGGGGCTTGATGCCAGGACCATCCTGAGCTGAAGGCAGATGCTTAACAACTGAGCCACCCAGGTGCCCCCATAGAACCCATATCTTAAAAAGCAAGTCTGTAACTATCATATGATCTCCCTGATATGAGGACATGTAGAAGCAACATGGGGGGTTAGGGGGATAGGAGAAGAATAAATGAAACAAGATGGGATTGGGAGGGAGACAAACCATAAATGACTCTTAATCTCACAAAACAAACTGGGGGTTGCTGGGGGGAGGTGGGATTGGGAGAGGGGGAGGGGGCTATGGACATTGGGGAGGGGAGGCGAACCATAAGAGACTATGGACTCTGAAAAACAACCTGAGGGTTTTGAAGGGTCAGGGGTGGGAGGTTGGGGGGAACAGGTGGTGGGTAATAGGGAGGGCATGTTTTGCATGGAGCACTGGGTGTTGTGCAAAAACAATGAATACTGTTATGCTGAAAAAAATAAATAAAATGGGAAAAAAAAAAGGCAAGTCTGTTCATCACAGTTCTAAAAGGCAAACAAGGAAATAGTGGTAGAAAAACTAATCCTCCTCTCCCAGCTTTCACTGAACTCTTGAAGACTAAGCAATTTCTCTTAAGAATGAAAGATGTAGATGGCAGTGACTTTTCTTGGACCATGATTGATTGATATCAGAACCCAGTTAAGATGCTCTATAGCAGGTGTTTGAGAACCTAAGCCAGCGTGCCACATTGCCTGTGTTTAAGTGATGGCAACGCACTATCTCTGTGCGTTATGTGTTATGTGCGTTATATGTTATGTGCGTTATGTGTGTTATGACCTTTGTTCATCTTTGTTATGCTTCAGTTTCCTTGTCTTTGTATATTAATAGTCCTACCTCATAGAGTTGCTATGAAGAGTAACTTAATTAACATAGCAAAGCATTCAGGAAGTGCTTTATTAATCATCCAATAAATGTAACTTATATTGGTGGAGGGTATAAGCTAACAACTGCATATAGTTATCTAAGTATTAGCTTGTTACCAGAGGTATTCTTCGTATAGAACATTTCTAGTTTCTGTCATTGGAGGAGTGATGCTTTTTACCAGTCCATCTCCTACAAGAATGCTGCATCAGAATTAGGGTCTTATTTTTAATTGTCATAATCACAACAGACATGGGAATCTACTCCCTGTGTCTAAAATTGTACTAGTAGAACAAATTCTAACAACAAAAAATCCGCCCTTATCAATGCTCCCTTACCCAAGATAAAATGTTTATAGTAATAACCTTTCCACACAAATAAAAACATATGACTTATTTACATAGATGCTAAGTATATCTGCAATGATTAGAATTATCAAATGTTGATCAGATTAACTCAAAAAGATTTGATCGTGGGAGGGCACCTGGTTGGCTCAGTTGGTGAAGTGACTGCCTTCAACTGAGGTCATGATCCTGGAGTCCCAGGATCAAGTTCCACATCGGGCCCCCAGCTCCATGGGGAGTCTGCTTCTCCTTCTGATCTTCTCCCATCTTGTGTTCTCTCTCACTCTCATGTAAGTAAATGAAATCTTAAAAAAGAAAAAAAAAGATCTGATCGTGGGAGTGGACTTTGGAAAAACAAATAAGGAAATGACAAAGATAACCTATTTCTTTACTCAGACCAAACTCAAATCTAGACAGTCCTTCATTAATTTCAAATATATTGGATCTATAAAGTGTATCGAGTAATAATAAGCTAGCTGGGAATGCATAAAAAATGGGTAAGCAAAGGTAAGGCAGTAAAAATCTGCTACACAAATGGAAGTACCATATATTGAAGTCTGCCTAATATGAGACAAAACCAAATCCTCAGGCACCTGCAATAGTTTCAGGGTGATCGGCTACTCAAGAAATGAAATCAACTTGGATCTATCAAAATAAGAAAAAGGCGGTGCAAAAATAGGCCTCTTAGCCAAAGTGAAAATGAAAACTGAGAAATACCACACCAGGAAGCTTTCTCCAACACCCAGTTTCAAAGTCCAGAAAAGAGAAATTCTTTTGGAAAGCTTTTGAGATTTAATTACTTAAACTTTGTTTATAGTGGCACAGTGAAGTCTTTTTCTGTTCTTACATTGCCAAAAAGTAGAACCTTAAATGGATTAGGAAAATCAACAACTGAAATACAGAAAACCTAAGAGTAGGATGCCAAGAAGTATGAAATGTTTCTATTTCCTCCTTTGTGTTAGCAGCTGGACTCTACATTACTTTCTTTAAACTTTACCTGGGCTTCCCCTTTAAAAAATCACTTTTGTCAGTTACTTTCAAGTTTTCCACTTTGCATTGAGTTAATAGGATTATGGAATATACTTTCAGGAGTATATAATTTATATATAATGTGTATTATATATAATTCATATGCAAATATAGAAATAAAATAAATATAAATATATAAATCTAAAATATATACATAATAAAAATATAAAATAAGTATATTTTGTATTTATTTATATAAATTAATGAACATTTTACTTCCATTTCCTACCTAGCTTCTCAGTATATGTAATATTTGACATATTTATGAACAAACTTTATAGTCTTGAGCTGCCTCACAAAGGAATTTTCTCTGTATTCACTTAATTTAAAAGTAATTGATTTATAATTGTACTTGACCTATAAACATTAACTGTAAGATATTTTACATCTTATTTTGAATGGTAAATGCTATGATTTTGAATTTCCTAATTTCATGTTCATGAAGATATTTTTTTCTCATAAACAAATTCTTTTAAAAATAAAACTAGGTACATATTTTGCACTGATTCTGTTTTATTCCTTCTGTGTATATGCCCACTATTAAAAAATAATTACATGTGACATTTTCTTGCCTACAAACTAATTTACATGTGGGGAACTCTGAATAATGTTCATGGCAGACTCCAGATTTATGAAGCTCAGCTGCTTTAATGACCATGAATATGTTGCCAAACCTCTTTTGTCTCCAAGCCTCTTTGTAAATTACAGTAGTCTTTTTCAGCCCCACCTGATTATCCTAACTGCACTATCCTCATTTCTAACCAACGCACATAAAAATTCTTTCCTTATGAAGACCTGCACCTAACCTGCTTCTTCCCCTTTCTGATCAGGCCATTTGGTCTGGCTGCATGTGTTTTTTTTTTTTTATCTTCTTCTCTCATGTTGGTTTTCACTCCCCCCTACCCCGACCTCAGCTGTTGTCCCTAGAGTTCAGGCCACCTAACTTTTCCGATTATGAAAATTCCAAATGCCAAAGAGGAATCAAAGTCTTACCACTTTAGGCACACACACACACACACGTGTGTGTGTGCTATAAATATACATACATACATATATACATATAAATATACATTTTTATATATATTTGTGTGTGTGTGTATACATATATATATATATGTATATATTTGTGTTTCATGCTTATAGTAAGCACCGGGCGTAAAATATCCTGTCATCTAAGCATTCTTGACCTACTCATCTAGGAATGAATTTTAATTATTATGATCTGGCATTAATAAACATGGGTGGCCACATATCATTTATGAAAATAGCCCATTATTTCATAATGGTGGTTATTTAGAAGCAAAGTATCACAACTTAAAAGAAGACAGCTAGTACTATCTAAACAACTGTTTCTTGAATTTTGTGTATCCTTAACCCAATTTTTGGACTAATAACTTGAAAAAAGTTTTCTATTAAATGTTGACATTCCTTATTACCTAATAAAATTTATTGCATGTTCTAATACAGTTTCATTATAAGACAATAATGGGGCTCTGACCTAGTTATAGAACAAAGTTTTAATGTCAACCAGAGCAATCCTAACTTTAATTAAAAATACATTTCATCTCTAATCCTACTGAAATCCGAAGTAAATATTTTTATATATTATTTCAAATATATGTGTAATATTATTTTGAGAAATATACATGTTGGCCATAATAAATTTAAAAAATACTAAGAAAATTAAAAATGAATGTAAAGGGACTCCTGGGTCGCTCAATTGGCTGGGTGACTGCCTTTGGCTCAGGTTATGGTCCCATGGTCCTGGGATGGAGCCTCACGTCGGGCTCCCTGCTCAGTGGGGGGCCTGCTTCTCCCTCTCCCTCTGCTGCTCTGCATGCTTGTGCTCTCTCTCTCTCTCTGTCAGATAAATAAATGAAATCTTTAAAAAATAAAGAAAGAAAGAAGGTAACTATCCCGTAATTCTCATGCATAGCAATAACCTGACAATAATTGAAGATATCCTTCCAATCATGATATGGATAGTATGGATAATTCATACCTTACAGAAAAACATATAAGATGAATATTTTATATACAATGTACCTTATTTTTCTTACTTAAAAATACCCTCTGAATCTCTCTTATGCCATTGTGTCCTTCTGTACTTGTTTTCTAATTACAGCCTCACAGTCTCCCAGCCATTCAACATACTGTCCTTATTAGTATTTTCTAGATATCAGACAACTGTAGTAGTATTACTTAGTATTTCTAAATTACATGTCTTCCATTTTAAACATTTTTAAATTTAGTTTTAACCTGATTTTAAAAATCTATTTACTTCAACTGTGGAGAATTCATTCTAATATTCATCGCTGGTTCTTTTCTGGTATAAGTTTTCAATACATAAACAGTTTTTTTCAGTAATTTATATAATTATTTAAAAATTAACTCATAAATTGTGTTTCTGAACATTTGCATATTTGATTATGTACTTTATTGGCTTACATATCTAAAAATTGAGTTAGTTGAGTATAAAAATATTGAGTACAAGCTTTTTTATATGTCAAAGCTCTCTATTTTTTATTTTAATTTTTTATTGCTGAAAAAAGTCTGTTGCCATACTAGTAACTCTTTTATATATTCAACAAATTTTTTCAACTTGGTATTTTTCATAGTGTTTTCTCGTTTGTGTGTGTGTGTGTAAGTACAATTTTAAAATTGAGCAGGTACACTTCTCATTGTATTTATTGAAACATTGTGAAATTTTTAATCCAAAAGAACAACCTGATTTATTCATTTCTGGAAAAATTTCTTATGTTCTAGATTTGATTAATTATATTTTGAAAACCCTTTTTTTCTAATTTTCTTTTTATCCTGAATATTTCTTTGGGTCATTTTCATGCATGGAATGTGTCTGCATGCCTTCATGAAGCTCCTCCAGTGCCGTGCAGTACAAAATGTTTTCAGAACTCTATATTTCCTATTCATTAACACTGAAAATAAGACTCTTGATGTAATATTTGCCAGTAAATGTATACCTATATAGGATGATCCCACCTTATTTCATGGTTTAACCCAGAGGTCAGCAAACTTTTTCGGCAAGGAACCCAATAGTAAGTATTTAAGGCTCTATAGGCCATTTAGTCCCTGCCATAGCTACTTAACTCCATCAGTGTGGCCAAAGACAAATATGTAAATAAATATTCACATATTGACAAATATGTAAATAAATGAGTGGCTGTGTTCCGATGAAACTATACTTACAAAAACAGTTAGGGGGCCAGTTAGAGGCCAGAAACAGTTAGGGGGCTTCAAGATAGTTAGACAACCCCTGTTCTAATCTATAAGGTGCTTTTGGCTCTCTCCTCTTAATTATAACTACAGAACAAGCTGATACACAGATCCAGCACAATGACCTGCCTCTAGTGCAGTGCTTTGATTTTCTAGTACAGCACTCTAGTTTTATAGTACAATACTCTAGTACAGTACTCTAGTACAGTACTCTAGTACAGTACTACTACTGTGTTAACCCAGGGAGCTCTTCTACCAGTGCCTTGGTCTGATACTTGAACTTGTGCTTGAAAAAATACTTTGGTGTATTCTGCTATCATAGATCTTCAACTGCTTATCTTTCCTGCCTATGGTACTCTACTTGTGAGAACTATTTATCCAACATTCAAATGAGCAAGTCTGTGTAATTTTCTGATTACCATCTCTATTAGTTATCTATTGTTGCATAATAGATTATCACAAATTAGCAGCTTAAAACAACACATATTTATTATCTCACAATCACCATGGTTCAGGAATCTGGGCATGGCTTAACTATGTTTTCTCCTTAAGCCCTCATAAGACAGCAGTGAAGATAATGGTTAAGTAGTAGTCTTATCTGAAGGCTTAACTGGGGAAGAACCCACTTCTAAGCTCACTCGTGTTGCTGGCATTTCTTTCCTTATAGTTGTAAAACTGAGGGCACCTCCTTCTTGCTGGTTGTTGTATGGGGCAACTCTCAGCTTGTATAGGTTATCCACAGTTCTTTGCTAGGGAGGCTTTCCCAGAATGAGAGCTTGCTTTTTCAAGCCAACAAGGAGAGTCTCTAAAGAGAATTTATTAGCAAGATGAATTCTCATATAAGTTAATTTGATCATGGGAAGAACATTCCATCAGTCTTGCACATTCTGTTCCTAGTACCAAGTATAAGCACCAGGAGGCAGGGATGATAGGGCCACCTCAGAATGTATTTGCAACACTATTGACTAAGCCTCTAAATTAGGAAAGAAAGGACAATAAATGTATGAACAATTTTTTGCCTTTAAATTTTCATCTGTTTTATAGGAAGCATGTGTATACCATAATTATAGGTTATGAAGCTTTAGAACTAATTCCCTGATTGGGAAAATAGATTGTTATTTTTGTATCTTTTCTAATTTTCAAAATTACTACTGGTGGAAGTTATTAAAGTTGCATCAGATACTTTTTAGCCAAGTGGCATTTTATTTTTTTTTATTCTATTTTTTTTTTCCCAAGTGGCATTTTAAAGCAGAGATCTCTAGGACCAGTCAATTCTTAAAGTAGTATTTCATTTGAAACATCTCATCGAGAAGACAGAACTTTTCCTATGTCAGTTTAATAGAGGTAAATTCCTTTTAGGCAGCAACTGCTCAAGCATGATGGTTTGAATCCAAAGGTATCATCATGATCTTGTAACAAAATAGCTTGACAAAATGACCTATGCTTTCCAAGGTTTGCCAAAGCACACTCATTATGTTTCGAAGTTACCTTGACAAGGCTAATTCACATATGCTCATATTTCAAGCTGTTGTAGCTCTGATACCTCCTAGAAAGGCAAAGGACAGGAATATAAGTCAGAATGACTTGGCTAAATTAAATTCAAGGACAGATAAGTGGCTGTTACTAAAATTTGAATCAGTCGTTTACTGATTTCATGTTCTTGAATCATTATTACATTCTTTAAGCTGCATAGTTTACTAGTAATTAACAAAATAGTTTTCTGAAAAATGTAACTTCTGTAACTTTTGCTCCCTCACTTTAGAAATTTAAGCAGAAGATACATAATATCTGCAGTTTCAGATTTGTATAACATTCCATTTACCCTCTCACTTACTTTTATAGAAGCAGGTTTAACTTATAATTAGTCCTACGTTTTCTCCTAAAAATAATAATTATTTCTCTAAAAAATGCATGTGGATTATCCAGGATTGTTATTTGAGAATATAACCTTTCAATATTTATGTTATGATTTAAAAGAATTTTTTCCTAAAAATTAAGGCATATCTTACATATATAATCTTAAGGCTTCCTTTTTAAAAATTTTATTAAATTGGTTAGTTGGGTCTTTCATATTTAATTACTGTTAAATATTAAGCTTTTTTAAAAATTATTATGAAATGTATCAGACATTCTTAAAGACTAAAAATTAGTATAGGAAATCTGTGTATCCCCAATTTAACTTATAAAGTGTTGAAATCAAGAATATTGCGCTTAAAAATTTAACTCCATTCTCCACCTCTTCGCATAATACTTAACCATTTTCAAAAATTTGGATGTTGTCATTTCCATCTATTTCTTTTTACTTTTTTCTCCTGAAAGGCATATATATACAAAACTTATATATTATTGTTTTATGCCAATTTTTTATAAAATCGGTTTTCATATATGTAATATTATGCAACTATTTTGTCCAATAATACATTCCTGAGATTAACTTACATTATTATGTAAACAGTAAACAATTTATTTTCATATCTCTGTATAAAATCATTGTATACATAACTACAGTTTAAAATCCATTCTACTGGTGGACATTTAAGTTATTTTGTTTCTTTTCCCTATTTAAGGACACTGCTACTAGAAACAGTCTTGCCTATCTGTGTCTCCATGTGCAAATAGATATGTGAAAGATATTCTGTGTTTTATAACTTGAGGTGAAGTTATTATGTCATATGGTGAGTGCATTTTCAATTTGCTAAATATTGCCAAATTGCTTTCCAATTTATACCAATTAATGAATTAGAATTACCAATTTTTTATGGTATGTTTTTTGCATCTTGTTTATAAGACTCTTCCCTACCAAAATGGTATAGTCTTTGCTATATTTTTGTTAACTCTTTAATGTTTGTTGTTTATGATATGAGGGTGGAATCTTGTTTTTAATTATAGATAACTAAAGATCACAAAACTGTTTTTGTCTAAGATACTATTAGTTACTAGAGCATCATATTATAGCCTAGTATTTGTTAGGTTAAACCTCACTAAATTGTTCTATGAAATTTTCTTGGCTTCTGTTAGCCATTTGCTTTCTGTATAATGGTGAAAAATTCATGTGCCAAATTAAAAAAAACTGAAATAATTTTTATTGGAATTGTGAGAAATTTATTAATATAAAGATAATTACCATACTTAGGATATTTTTCTTCTCATAAATATAATTATAATGCAATATAATATTTATTTTTAATGTCTCAATAAAGTTTTTAATGTTCTCCATAAACATTATTGTATAGCTATTGTTGAAGTTATTCTGAGACATTTTATAATGATTATTGCTATTTTAAATGGTATTTTATATATTTTAAATGATTCTTGATGATGTATAAAAATCCAATTTTACTTTTTAAATTATTTATATTACATTCAGAAAATTTACTAATCATCTTATTGATAGCACTAATTTGTGAATTTATGAAAATCATAATAATTGTAAATAATAAAAGATTCCTTTAGAAATTTTAGGTCTTTAAAAATGTTATATCTTTCATTTCCTTTTTGTCAGTCAATATTGTACAAGTCCATCATTACCATGTTAAATAGAAATAAAAATGGCTTCTTTATGTTTCAGTTTAGCCAAGATAGCTTTATCTTATGCTTTTGATTTTTTATCTTTTTGGGGTTTTTTTTAACTTTTTTTTTAAGATTTTTATTTATTTATTTGAGAGAGAGAGAGAGAGAGAGATCTCAAGTAGGCAGAGAGGCAAGCAAAAAGAGAGAGGGGGAAGCAGGCTCCCGGCTGAGCAGAAAGCCCAATGTCGGGCTTGATCCGAGGACCCTGAGATCATGAGCTGAAGGAAGAGGCTTAACCCACTGAGCCACCCAGGTGCCCCTCTTTTTGATTTTATAAATGACGTATGACCAGATTTCACTTTTTTTTTTTTTAAGATTTTGTTTATTTTATTTATTTGACAGAGAGAAATCACAAGAGAGGCAGGCAGAGAGAGAGGAAGGGAAGCAGGCTCTCCGCTGAGCAGAGAGCCCAATGCGGGACTCGATCCCAGGACCCTGAGATCATGACCTGAGCTGAAGGCAGCGGCTTAACCCACTGAGCCACCCAGGTGCCCCGACCAGATTTCACTTTTAATCTAAACATTTCTGTATTTTTAAAGTGTTGACTCCATATGACACTTACATACTGAATATTACATTTGAAATAATTTTGGACAGTTAAGTCAATGACACATATTTTATTACTGCTGTAAAAAATGTCATGCTAGATACCAAATTTTCTCCATTATTAGTCAGTATAATATGTTTAAGTAGTAGGAACAAACTATCATGAACTTTCAATGGCTTAAAGAGAAAAAATTGCTTTGTTCTTTTTGGTTTGGATTGGTTTGATTTTACTCCCACATATTCTGCTGTTTCCATCTAACTCCCAAAATAACTCTATTCAACAGTGTCACTCAACAGTATACATTGCTCCAGTCTTTGACTGACCATTTAAATACAAAGCTTTCTTGCAAGATTGCCACAAAGTAGAAAAGAGAAACAGCAGTACTCATATGCTTTACACTGCTTATGCTGGAAGTAACACAGCTTCCTCTCTTATTTCATGGTTGGTAATAAGTCAGGTGGCCCTCTAGCATGGGCCTGAGAAGGGCAGTCTCCCATGCATGTGAAGTGGGTAATGAAGCCATTAATACAATCTAGTGATTTTTGATAAAATCCTAATGATGTTTTTAAGTGTCACAATATTAAATATTCAAAATAATAGAAGGAATAAGTAAGATGATGGTACTGAGACTTTTCTAAGAAAATGGGTAGCCTTTCCATTTGTTTACAGTTTTCTTTGTGTCACTGAGGAAAATTTTACAATATTTTTAGTGTAGAATTTGAACATTTCTTACAAAGCTTATTTTCCATCCAGTTTATTTTACTCACTACTCTATAAATGATACATTTCTCCATCATATTTCTTCTGGCTTGTCATTGTTTTTGAAGTATATGAAAGTTATTGATGTTTTATATTATTAGCCAGTAGTATATGATAATTTTTTGTTCTACTACCATAATAGAACTTTTTACTTGATTCTCTTAAACTTTTCAAGTGCAAAATCAAGCTATGTGCAAATATGAGTCAGCTTCCTTCAATGTTTATATGTCTTATAGTTCTTCTTTCTAATTTTATTGAACAGAAAAATTTTAAATAATAATGATAATGGAGCATATTTTTTTTCTCATTCCTGATCCTGATAGAAGTGTTTTTCGTATCTTTCCATTATGAATAATACTAGCTTTGGGGTTGAGAGTAGTAACATCTTCTTTTGCTGAGGAAACTTTAGCTATTCCTATGTTTTTTTCAATTTTTCCTAGTTTTTGTTTTTGTTTTTAATAATCTAAGGACTTGAATTTCATCAAAGGAATTTTCAGCATCTACAGGAATACTCAGATGATATTTCGGTACTTCCCAAATAATGCAAGTTTTTTATTAATATATATCCAGTATTGATCCAATCTAGTCTTGTAATAAACCCCACTAAATTATATTATGCTTTAGGTGTTCCTGGATTTCTACTGATATTTTAGTGAGCATTATTACATCAAACCTCATAACCTACTTTTTACAACTTTATTGAACTATAATTAACAAAATAATGTATATTTAAGGTATACAATTTATTATTTGATATCACATCAAGATAATTAGTGTATCTATTATGTCCTATAGTTCCCATCTTTTTGTCTGTATGTCAGAAAAACTTGAGGTCTGTCCTCTTAGCATATTTCCAGTATAAAATACAATATTGTTAACTATATTCACAGTGTTGTACATTAGATCTCCAGAACTTACACAGTGTTGTACATTAGATCTCCAGAACTTACTCATCTTACATGACTGAAAATTTGTACCCTTTGACCAAAATCTCATTTCCTCCTTTCCTCACACCGTTGCAACCACCATTCTACTCTCTAATTCTATATGTTTGACTATTTTAGATTCTACATATAAATGAGATCATGCAGTTTGTCTTTCTGTATCTGATTTATTTCACCTCATAATGTCCTCCAAGTTTATCCATGTTGTTACAAATGGTGGAATTCCTTTCTTTTTGAGAATGAATAATATTCCATTGTACATATAACTGTTTTATTTTATCCATTTATCCATCAGTGGGCATGTAGGTTATTTCCATATTATGTATATATCTGTCTTTTAAAATTTTTTTAAGTTAAAATAAAAATTGTTATAAAATTTATGCTTGAAATAGAAGAATTCAGAAATTTTCTTTATTTTCTGTTCCTAATGACCGTTTGTGTTCTTCAAATATTTCATAGTATTTCTTGTGAAACCAAGGGAGGTTAGAGCTTTGGGGAGAAGGAATGGTTGATTATTGATTTGAAAATGTTATTTCTTCAAAGGAAGTTGATTCTCTCTCTCCAAATATATTTGTAGTTTTAAAGTTTCTTGTTTAAGTTCTCCATTTCTTTGACTACAGCAATAGGCTATTATAAAACATGGTATTTCTGTATTGTTGGCCCTCATAGAACCTTGTCTTATTCAAGAGGACTTTTCCATAACCTGCATCTCTCTAGTTCCTTAGGGTGCTGGATCTAGGGATGATAGTGCTTACCTTCCTAGATGATGCGTTTGTTTTTGAAGGTGTATTTGTCTGCAAAATTCTGACCACCTGCTAGCTCTAAAATATGTTTCAGGGACTTCAATCCTTTACCACGTCAGTTTTTTTCAGGGGGGTTCCCTGTCAGGGTGGATCTCCCCTCTGAAAGTGATTATTTGCTGAAGATTTCTGAGACCCATCATTACGAGGCCCCCTCACCCTTCTTGTTCTTCCCCACAGAACCATTATGACTTACAGAGGCTTCATAAATTATTTCTTTGGTCTCAAATGCTTTAGGTAACACTCAGTGGTATTTGGATGGAGTTTTGGATTTTCTCTGACTTCTTATTGTACTGAAAATGTACTCAGTGTTTGTTGTTCTTCCAAAGCCATTTTTTAGAGCAGTTTTAGGTTCATATCAAAACTGACAGAAAGGTACAGAGATTTTCCATATACTCCACTGACACCATACATGTATAATCTCCCCTATTATTGATGACCCCGACCAGAGTTATACATTTGTTATATTTATACATTTGTTAAACCTATACTGACACAGCATAATCACCCAAAGGCCATAGTTTACATTCTTGTTGGTTGTACATTCTGTGGGTTTGGATATCACTGCCCTAAAAATCATTTGTGCTCCACCTAATCAACCTTTACTTGCCTTCTCAACCACTAGTAACCACCTATCATTTTTACTGTCTCCATGGTATTACTGCCTTTTCCAGAATGTCGTAGAGCTAGATCATACATTACATAGTCTCCTCAAAGTATATTATTTCACTTAGTAATATGCATTTAAGGTTCCTCCGTGTCTTTTCATGGCTTAATAGCACATTTATTTTTAGTGCTGGAAATATTCCATTGTCTGGAATGGAATATTTCTGCAGTTTATGTATCCATTCATCCAGTGAAGGACATCTTGATTGCTTCCAAGTTTTGACAGTTACGAATAAAGTTGCTATAAATATCCATGTGTGGGGTTTTGTGTGGTCATAAGTTTTTAACTTCTTGGTAAATACCAAGGAGCACAATTACTGAATCACATGGCAAAATTATGTTTAGTTTTGGAAATATTCACTAAGTTTTTATTGTTATTCCTCTGGTTGCTTTGCATGAGAGGCTTAGAATTCAGCATTGCTATTTATGCTTCTAACCAGAACGAAAAGTCCTGCTCACATACTCTTAAATGAGATACCTCAAAATCAAAAGCTAACAGAATCCAGTCAAGAAAAAAATAAATGAGGAAATTTGGCTGGATTTATGAAAATGCTATCTTGAATTTTCTGGGCATACATATTGCATATATTAAAAAGTAAGAATATTCTTCATTTCCACAATAAAGCACCCTCTGTAATTTCCTTAGAATATAAAATGATCTCTTTAATGATCTGCTTTTGGTTGTCCAAGGAGAAGATAAGCAACAGAGGAAATGAAGTGCTCTATGTGAACCAAGACTCGACCTCATGACAGGGAGTCATTACAGATTAACAAGGAGGGTAGCAAGCTAGAACACTTGCACCACTCCTCAGCTTGGGCCCAATGTGCCAGCTAATCAACTTATTCAAGAAACCCCAGAAATATGAATTTGTATATGAAGTGCATTTTAATTGATAGTGTATTTTTAAAAACATATTCAAGTCAAACAAACATTTGTGAGCTGTGTCTGAGCAGCAGATTTTCAGCATATAAAGTCATCCTCATCCCTCAAACTTAAGTGTTATTGTTACATTTGGAATCAACTCAATTTCTGTGTGTCTGAAAGTGGGCACATAAATGACATATTTCATGTTTGACTTTTATGTCTAAGAGTATCAATGGCAGTGTAGGCTTAATTTTTTGTTTGTTTGCTTAATTGACGGAGAGCACAGCTTCTTTTCTGTCAGTAAAACCTGCCAGTCATTTCTCATTTAAACACTTGTTCATTAAGTTATATATATTTTTCTATCTCATGCTTTTGGTTTATTTTAGACCTTGATAAATTGAACACTTTCACTTTTTCCTCTCAGATATTCTATGCCTGATGCTCCATTTACTACATCAACATAAAGGATGGATTAATGATTTTACTGGAGAGACAGGGACATTCATTTACAGCATCCTCACAGACATCACAGAGCTGTATAGTGTTCTAGATAATTACAAGAACAAATGCCCAAAGGGAACATCAGAAAATGACAGAGGCGGAGAAATGAAGTAAGATCAAGTTGTATTACATTAAACAAACTATTTTATAACTCGTAAGATACACGTATTTTTTTTTAAAGATTTTATTTATTTATTTGACAGACAGAGATCACAGGTAGGCAGAGAAGCAGGCAGAGAGAGAGAGGGAGGAGCAGTCTCCCTGCTGAGCAGAGAGCCCGATGCGGGGCTCGATCCCAGGAATCTGAGATCATGACCTGAGCCGAAGGCAGAGGCTTAACCCACTGAGCCACCCAGGTGCCCCAAGATACACGTATTTAAGATACATTTCAGCTTAAAGAAATGAAGGAATTAGACAAGCAAAACAAAACCTTGAGTTTTATTTTCTCCTTTTCTTCCTTTTTTGTTTCTTTGCTTCTAAGTCTGTTTTTTAATAAACTTTCAGTATATAGTAAACTTCCGACTTTCCCTAATCACAGAGGACCCAAGACTTCTCTCTTCTTTCTACCATTTAACTTGGAAATTTTGATAAATAGTTGTAGGATTACTGTAAGTTTTCTTAATTGAAACCCAACACTTACTAGCACATAGTAGGTACTCAACCAATATTTCTTAAAATAGCAAGTTAATAAATAAACATCACTGTATTGATGTCTGTTCATTCATTCTAGCTTCATGCTGGAATTTTCACCAGTGTGGTGAAATTGGTTAATCTGAATTTATGAAAAAGACCCCTAAATTGTATCTCTGTACAAACTCTCAATTACTACTTAATTCATTAAGTTTTCAGGCTATGGAGGCTGGCAGAATATGCAGCATGCTAAGTTTTGGGGTTTGAGAAATTCTTACAGTAGCATCTGTTAAAAATTTTTAAACTACATATCATTTAATCTAATGGTTTAACTTCTAGATTATACTGCAGAATGTACTCCCTCATTTTCAAAATTATGTTTTTCAGAATATAAGACTAAAATTTACTTTATATCCACTAGTCAGTAAGAAGATAAAGTATGCTAAATTTATATAATGGAAGACTTTCCAGCATAAAAAAAAGTTGGATGTCTAGTGGTTTACATGCTGTGCATTAACTTTTAAATAACATATACTAGATAAATATGTGGCCTGTATTATGTTTTTCTTTGTAAAAAATGAAAAAATACTCATATATATCCACAAGGTACACAAGTACAAATTATATATATAATGTTCATAAATATAGGGATTATCTAGATGATGCACAAAATTACCGGTTCTCTTTTGGGGTAGGGAACTGAAGGACTGAAGGTCTGGATGAAAAGTCATCACTGTAATAAAGTGATAGTAGTATATCTAACTACATATCAAGAAGTTCTATTTATTCTACACAGAATATCTCATTAAATCTACATAAAAATAACCAGTTGGTCTTGGTATCATCTCTTTCATTCAAAGCAAAAACCTGACAGGGAAATTAAGTAATTTGACTAAAGTCATGGAATTAGTTATTTGTTTTTCCAGAATTAGTTCAACCTGTCTAACTCCAGAACTGAGGCTCTTAAACTTTGTATTACAATGGATATTTCTCTAACTTTTTTCAAGTACTCCTAAAAATTGAATAAAAGTTGTATATGTACATTTGAAGGGTCGAACAATTCCTTACGGATTATTATGAAAAAACTTTATCACCAAATATGTAATATTTTTTTTCCTCCCCAGGGTCACCTACATTCAATTTTTGCTAATATTCAAAGTGTTTCACCAAATGTATACATAATATTATTATGAGGCTACATCCTAATTTTTTAGTTTTAGGCATTATCTATTAACTTCTCACTAAGAAGTATGTGATTTTCGCTTTGTTATTCTCTTCCCTTTCTCTCTTTTATCTCCAAAACAAGTGTACTTGCTTCCTGTTCCTCTAATCCATTTACTTCAAATTGGGATTAGAACACTATCTAGCATATAAAATGATGACAGTACAAATACTGTTCATCACTGGACTTTAGAGCATATTTATTTTCTTCTTATTTTTCTTACAGTGAATTTTGTCTTGTTTTGTCTTGCTGTTTATTTGAATAGTTTTCTACTTTTCTAACTTAAAACATCCAGCCAAGTGTCCCAGAGTCATTGAAATGAATTCAGATTTAGCAGATACACAATCAGTTCTATCTTATCAAAAAATCTCTGGCTACTTCTCACCTGCTCCAGTCTGGACTTTGACCTCTATCTGTTGAGCACCATCACATAGGTTTCTTGCTTTGTCATTATCTTGAAATCTGCCTTTGCCCCTCTTTGCCATATTTTGATCCCCTGATTCCTGGATGCCAATCACACATACTACCCTTTCAAAATTGTTCTTAATTTCTCATTTTGATTGAGGATCTCAGTCTTCGCTATCTTTATGAACTTACCTTTGCCTTCATCTTTATATGAAAGTTTAGTTGGATGTAGAATTCTGGATTGGAAATCATTTTTGCTCAGTAATTTTATTGTATTGCCCTTTTGCCTTTAATCATTCTATCCTGAAATTGAAACAGTAAAAGTTATCCTTTTTCCTGAATCTTGGTATAAGATAAATTTTTCTCAGGGGAAGCTTCTAGGATTTTCTTGTTTTCTTCATGATTTGAAATTCAGCAGTGATGTATTTTTTCATCCATGTCTTTGGATATATGTTAAGTCCTTCAATCAAAGGACTCATGATTTTTAGCTTTGGGACATACTACTGGATAATTTCCTGTACTCCAGTCTTTCTCTTCTGCCTATTTCTGGATGTTTTTTACTACTAAGATATTGAACATTTAGGCCAGCAGTTTTTTTTTTTTCTTTATGTCCTAGATATTATTTTGTTCTGATTTGCTCTTGTTTTGGGGAGCAAAAACCTTCCAAAACTGCTGTTGAGTTTTTTGATTCTATTTTCACATTAATTTTGAAAATTTTTGCTTTCATCTCTGATTTTTCTTTATTAACAATATAGCATCTCTTTTTGTTTGTACATACAACACCTCCCATATGTCTCTAACAAATTATGATAACATATTTTTAATTTTTTTTGTTTTCTCAATTTTATCCCATTCCACTGTAAGATATAAATTTAATACAATTAAATAGTTTTCAATTTTAATTTTATACAGTATTTGAGCTCTCACCTTTTTTTAGTTTCAAGTTTTTATTTAAATTCCAGTTAATTAACATACAGTGTAACATTAGTTTCAGGTGTAGAACTTAGTGATTCATCACTTTCATACAACACCCAGTGCTTACCACAACCAGCACCCTCCTTAATCCCCATCAGCCATTTCATCCATCCCTCCCTCCCCTCTAGCAACCCTCGGTTCTCTATTTTAAGAGTCTGTTTTATGCATTGCCACTCTTTTTTCCCCTAACATCATCTGTTTAATTTCTTAAGTTCCACTGTGAGTGTAATCATATGGTATTTGTCTTTCTCTAACTTATTTCACTTATCTTAATAGTCTCTAACTCCATCCATGTCATTGCAAATGGAAGGATTTCTTTCTTTCCAGTGGCTGAGTAATATTTTATCATGTATATATACCACATCTCTATCCATTCATTAGTTGGTGGACATTTGGGCTTCTTCCATAGTTTTGCTATTGTTGATAATGCTGCTGTAAACATTAGGGTACATGTATCCCTTTGAATCAGTATTTTTGTATTCCTTGGGTGAATACTTAGTAGTGTAATTATTGGATTCTAGGGTAGTTCTGTTTTTAACCTTTACCTATTTTTGTATTCTTTGGGTGAGTAATTAGTAATATAATTGCTGGATTGTAGGGTAGTTCTATTTTTAAACTTTTAACAGTATACTGTTTTCTAGGAACCTCCATACTGGCTGTACTAGTTGGCATTCCCACCTATGGTGTAAGAGGGTTCTCCTTTCTCACATTCTTGCCAACAACCGTTGTTCCCTGTGTTGTTAATTTTAGCCTATCTGACGGGTGTGAGGTAATATCTCATTGTAGTTTTAATTGCTGTTTTCCTGAGGATGAGTGATGTTGAGCATCCTTTCATGCTGTGAGCTATCTGGATGTCTTCTTTGGAAAATTGTCTATTCATGTCTTCCACCCATTTCTTAATGGGGTTATTTGTTTTGGGGTTATTGAATTTGATAAATTCTTCACAGATTTTGGACACTAACTCTTTATCAAATATGTCATTTGCAAATATCTTCTCCCATTCTGAAGGTTGCCTTTTGGTTCTGTTGATTGTTTCCTGCACTGTTCAGTTTTTTATGTTGATGAAGTCCCAATCGTTTATTTTTGTTTTTGTTTCCCTTGCCTCTGGAGACTTACCTATGAAGAAATTGTCACAATCAGTGTTAAAGAGGTTACTAAAGAGGTTACTGCCTGTGTTCTCCTCTAGGATTTTGATGGATTCCTGTCTAATATTTAGGTCTTTCATTCATTTTGAATTTATTTTTGTGTAGGGTATAACAAAGTGGTCCAGTTTTATTCTTCTGCATGTTGCTGTACAGTTTTCCCAACACCTTTTGTTGAAGAGACTGTCTTTTTCCCATTGGTTATTCTTTCCTGCTTTGTTGGACATATAGTTGTGGGCCCATTTCTGAGTTTTCCATTCTGTGCCATTGCTGCGAATGTGTCCATTTTTGTGCCAGTAGAATACTGTCTTGGTCACTACGCTTTTGTAATATAACTTGAATTCAGGAATAGTGATGTCTCCGGCTTTCTTTTTCAAGATGCCTTTCTTTTTCAAGATTGCTCTGGCTATGTGGGGTCTTTTGTGTTTCTATACAAATTTTAGGATCGTTTGCTCTAGTTCTATGAAAAATGCTGGTAGTATTTTGATTGAGATTGCATTAAATGAGTACATTGCTTTGGGTAGATTGGAGATTGTAATAATACTTGTTATTCCAACCCATGAGTGTGGAATGTCTTTCCATTTTTTGTGTCCACTTCAGTTTCTTTCATAAGTTGTTCTGTAGTTTTCAGAGTACAGGTCTTTCACCTCTTTGGTTAGGTTTATTCCTAGGTATCTTATTGTTTTGGGCACCGTTTTGAGTAGAATCAAGTCCTCGATTTCTCTATTTGCTACTTCATTATTGATGTATTGATGTATTTCTATGCAGGAGATTTCTATAGGTTCATTTTGTATCCTGTAACTTTACTGAATTCATGTATCATTTCTAGCTGGATTTTTTGTTTGTTTGTTTGTTGTTGTTTTTTTTTGTGGAGTCTTTTAGCTTTTCTACTGAGTATCATGTGGTCGCAAATAGTGAAACTGTGACTTTTTTCTTAATGATTTGGATGCCTTTTATTTATTTTTGTTGTCTGTTTGCTGAGACTAGGACTTGAGTATCAGGTTAAATAGCAGTGGTGAGAGTGGACATCACCTACTTGGTCCTGTCTGTAGAGGAAAACCTCTCAGTTTTTCTCCATAGAAATCCTCCATAGAGGATGATATTAACTGTGATTTTTTTTTTGTAAATGATCCTTATGAGGTTGAGGTTTGTTCCCACTATTCCTATTTTGTTGAGAGTTTTTATCAAGAATGGATGCTCGGGGCATCTGGATGGCTCAGGGGGTTGGGCCTCTACCTTCGGCTTGGGTCGTGATCTCAGGGCATCGGGATCTCTGCTCAGTGGGGATTCTGCTTCTCCCTTCCCCTCTGCCTGCCTCTCTGCCTGCTTGTGATCTCTCTCTCTCTGTATCAAATAAATGGATGAAATCTTTAAAAAAAAAAAAAAAAGAATGGATGCTGTATTTTATCAAAAGATTTTCCTGCAGTTATTAAGAGGATCACGTTTCTTATCCCTCCTTTTATTAATGTAGTGTATCATGTTGATTGATTTGTGAATATTGAATCACCCTTGCAGCCCAGGAATAAATCCACTGCATCATGGTGAATGATTCTTTTAATGTATTGTTGGATTGAATTTGCCAGTATTTTGTTGAGAATGTTTACATCCATGTTCATCAGAGATATTTGCCTCTAGTTCTTTTTGTTAATGGAGTCTTTGATTTTGGAATTAGGGTGATGCTGGCCTTGTAGAATGAGTTTGGAAGTTTTCTTTACATTTCTATTTTTTTAATAGTTTGAGAAGAATACATATTAACTCTTCCTTAAATTCTTGTTAGAAGTCCTCTGTGAAGCTATCTGGACCTGGAATTTGTTTGTTGGAAGAATTTTGATTAGTGATTCAATATCTTTGCTGGTTATTGGTCTATTCAAGTTTTCTATTTTTTCCCCTATTTCAGTTTTTGTAGTTTATTTGTTTTTAGGAATTTATCCATTTCTTCCAGATGGCCCAATTTGTTGGCATATAATTTTTCATACTATTCTCTTACAGTAGTTTGTATTTGGATATGATGTCTCCTCTCTCATTTTATATTTTATTTGGGTCCTTTCTCTTTTGTTTTTGATAAGTCTGGCTAGGGGTTTATCAGTTGTATTAATTTTTTTGAAAAACCAGCTCCTGGTTTTATTGATCTATTCTACTTTTTTGTTGTTCTTGTTGTGGTTTGTTTCTGCTTCATTTATTTCTGCTCTAATATTTGTTATTTCCCTTTTTCTGCTGGTTTTAATCTTTATTTGTTGTTCTTTTACTATTTCCTTTAGGTGTAAAGTTCAGTTGTTTATTTGAGATTTTCATACTTTTTATTGCATATACTTTCTTCTTATGACCACTTTTGCTACATCCGAAAGGTTTTGGACCATTGTGTTTTCAATTTCATATATTTCCATGCATTTTAAAAATTTCTTTAATTTCCTTGTTGGCCCATTCATTCTTTAGTAGGATGGTCTTTAGCCTCCATGTATTTGTGGTCTTTCCATTTTTTCCTTGTGGTTGACTTCACATTTCATAGCATTGTGATCAGAAAATATGCATGGTATGATCTCAGTCTTTGTACTTGGTGAGGCCTGATTTGTGATCTAGTATGTGATCTGTTCTGGAGAATATCCCACTGTGTACTTGAGAAGAATGTGTATTCTTTTGTTTCAGGAAGAAATGCTCTGAATGTATCTATTAAGTCCCTCTGGTCCAATATGTTTCAAAGCCATTGTTTCCTTACTGATTTCTCCTTAGATGATCTGTCCATTTCTCTAAGTATGGTATTAAAGTCTCTTACTATTATTGTATTATTATCAATGAGTTCCTTTATGTTTACTATTGTCTTATATTTTTAGGTGCTCCCAAGTTAGGTGCATAAATATTTATAATTGTTAGCTCTTCTTGTTGGACAGACCCCCTTTTTTATAGGGTGGTACCATTCTTCATCTCTCGTTATAGTCTTTGGTTTAAAATCTAGTTTGTTTGGGGCACCTCGGTGGCTCAGTTGGTTGAGCAACTGCCTTCGGCTTAGGTCACAAGGAGCCCATGTCAGGCTCCTTAATCAGCAGGGAGCCTGATTCTCCTTCCTCCTCTGCTTGCTACTCTACCTGCTTGTGGTCTCTCTCTCTCTCTCTCTGTCAAAAATAAATAAAATTTAACAAAAAAATTAAATTCAATTCAATCTAGTTTGTCTGATATAAGTATTGCTACACCAGTTATCTTTTGACATCCATTAGTATGATAAATGGTACTCCATACCCTCACTTTAAATCTACAGGTGCCTTTAGGTCTAAAATGAGTCTCTTGTAAGTAACATATAGATGGATTTTGTTTTGTTTTGTTTTAAATTCATTTTGACATGCTGTGTCTTTTGATTGGAGCCTTTAGTCCTTTACATTCCTAGTAATTATTGATAAATATGGAATTAGTGCCATTTTATTACTTATTTCATCACTGTTCCTGGAGATTTTCTCTGTTCCTTTCTAGTCTTTTTCCCTTTTGGTCTTTCCCACTCAGAGTCCCCTTTAATATTTCTTGGACGGCTGGTTTAGTGGTCACAAACTCCTTTAGTTTTGTCTGGGAAACTTTTTATCTCTCCCTCTATTCTCAGTGAAAGCCGTACTGCACAGAATATTTTTGGCTGCATATTTTCCCCATTGAGCACATTGAATATATCAATGCCACTTTCTTCTTGCTTGCCAGGTTTCTGAGGAGAGATCTGCTAGTCTAATTTGTCTTCCTTTTAAGTTAAGGACTTACTTTGTCTTGCTGCTGTTAGGGTATTTTTCTTAATCTCTATAGTTTACAAATAAAATCACAATATGTCTTCTTACCCTGCTTTTGCTGATTTTGAAGGAAATCTGTGTACCTCCTGGATTTGGATGTCAGTTTCCTTTCCCAGATAGGAAAGTTTTCAGCTATAATTTCCTCAAATAAATCTTCTGCTCCCTTTTCCCTCTCTTCTCCTTCTGGGACTCCTGTGGTATAAACATTACATGTTTCAGAGTCACTGAGTTCCTAGGTCTTTATTTGTGATTCAACATTTTTCCTTCCCTCTTTTTAGCCTCATTAATTTTCATAATTTTATTTTCTATATCATTTACTTGTTCTTCTGCTTCTCCTATCATTTGGTCATTGCATCCAGTTAGTTTCATGTCTCAGTTAATGGATTTTTTACCTTGGCCAGACTAGATTTTAGGTCTTTTAGCTCTGCTCCCTGATAAGTCTTCTATGCTTTCCTCAAGTCCAGATAGTGTCCTTATAATTATTGCTTTAAATTCTGGTTCAGGCATATTACTCATATCTGTTTTGATTAGATCCCTGGCCATGATCTTTCCTTTTGAGATAAATTCCTCTTCCTTGGCATTTTTTCTAGGTCTCTGTCGTCTTCTGTGTGTTGGAAAAGCCTGTTATGTTTCCTGCTCCTGATAATAATGGCTTTATGAAGCAGAGTTATACACATTTGGTCCTAGCACATCAGGAAGTGTCTCTGGTGTATGCCGTATGCACTCTGCTGCTGAGTTTTGGCTGCTCTCTCCCTCAGGATAGTCTCCTTGCCTGCAGTGGGTAATGTTTGGACCTTGGCCAAAGTGTGGGATCTTTTAACTAGGTGTGCTCTAATCTGGTTGTTGAAGAGATCTGATGCTATTTCCACTAGAGATGAAGTTTTGCAGAACTCTATGGTTAGTAGACATAGTACATGCAAATGGTTTATTCTGGTCTTCTGGTGGAGGGGCCCGTGGGTCTGGTCCTCAGGCATGCTTGCCCAAGTAAAACACCTACAGAGCAGAGAGGGGCAGGGTTTGGTGTAAGTAGTTTAGACTGCCACTTTTGGCACTGTTCTCCTTAATAAATTTAGTTTATGCTGAGCAGTGGGCTAGGGAAATGGTGCCAGTCCAGCCCACTGCCTCATCCTGGAAAGGGAAATTGATGCCCACCGCTATCTGGGAAGCCCTTTCAGAAGAGCAATTTCCCCGTCATGTGTCTCACATTTCCTTCAGATCTCTGCCTTCACCCTGTCTGTGTCCATATTACCTCCCCACTTGTCAGTGCAGTATGCCTTGATCTTTATCCCAGGCAGGCTGGCTGAGTTTTTAAACTCCCAGCTTTAGGCACCTGACATTGCAGGGACCCATCCTGATCCTCTGGGGGAAGGTCTCACTGCACTGGGACTGATGCTTGTTTGACCCAGAAGAGCAGTTGCACCAAGTTGCAAGGGCATGGAGGTTGGAGTAAAGCCCAGCAAAGAACCAAAGTCCAGGTTAACTGTCCTAAGCAGGTGTCTCTCTGCCTATGCTGAGGGGTGGGGGAGGGAAATGATGCCCTCTGGCTATCTTGTTCCCAGAGTGGCAATGCCATCTCTCCCAGATGGACTCCAAGAAGGGGAACCTTCCCTCCCATGTTTCCCAAGGTATCCTCAGATCACAACATCTGCCCCAGGACCGTCTGCCCTCCTTCTTCACAGAAGCACTGAAGCACCCTCAGGTGTTCATAGCAGTCATGCCACAGACCTCTCATATTACTGAGTGATAGTTTATTTTTAATTACTTCTTTCTTTAATTTATTTGATACTGACTTTCCTTTTATAAATTTTGATCCTTGCTTACCATCTCATCTTTAAGAGTAATATGCTATAAAGCCAGCTGGAAATTCTAAGCATATGTGTGGGGTATATCAACTGGACTTTGCTACAATATATCTAGCTGGAAATTCCCAATATTGATTCCTGTAGTATTTTCTCTTAGGATGCTATGTTTCTCAAAGAAGGATCTTCTCGTATCCTGCCAGACGATAAAGGCCTAGCTGTTAGTATCCCAAAATAGAGTGGGGAAGAAGTGATATTTGTTACAGAATATATTTGCTTATTTAAGGCCCCTGTATTCTGTACAGTAGCCACTTATTCAGATATGCATGGCCTTCAAAGGGTAGATACCCTCTTTCGCCCTCCTCAGGAAATAAACCTTCTGTAATTTGTGCCTTTTAGAATTTGCATCATGAAGGCCCAATTTCTTTTGGTGGCAGTTGGCCCTTAAAATAAAGATAGAGGGTTTTGTTGTTGTTGTTGTTGTTAAGGTATATTATTTTGACACATATTACTGTTAAGAAATGAAAGTAAGAAAATAGCAAAAAAATACTTTCATGGTTCTTACACTCTTGTCAAATTCCTGTATTACTAAGGTTCTTATTAGGAAAGATTTTATTTAAATTTGTATTTTAGACTGAAGAACAAAAACTAATGTTTCTGTGTGTAGCCTCCAGTCCTTAATGTAAGCCAAAGCATCAAGAGTTCTCACATCAACTATAAACACTGCTTAGTCTGCATTGCCCTGACCTCCACACAGTGGGCATGAAAGCATATTCTTACCTGTATAGTATAGTAAGTTTTTTAGTCACTGTCATTTCAGATTTGCTGAATTCCCAGGATTCTATTCAATTTTCGGAGGATTCAGTTTTTCTTACTCTCATTTTGGTGATATACTTTCTTTTTCTTAATACAGTAAAAACGGGCTTTGAACCACAGTTGAGCAATGATATATTACTCCTGTTAAGTTCAGTAGTGCCTGGTTGTATCTGTTGCATTTTCTAAGAAATTATGTTCATATATGCCTGAGAACACAAACAAATCTATAAAATGTTTTCCATTTTTCCTCTTTTTTATGTCTTGGTTTACTTGATTTACTTCTTTGGCTCTCAGTCTACTCACCTATAGAGATATCATTAATGGTGATCAGTGAATAAAAATGTTAAAGTGCTGTATTTCTAACAAAATATCTGATAAAATTTCTTATTGTGTATACAAATGTTGAATAACACTTTTGAGAATCTTTATGTGACACTACACTTTGACAAATTACATTTCTTTTCTTTCCTTTTTTTTAACATTAATGTGGGGAGATTCTAGAGATCATTTTTAACACAAGAAGGAAATATAATTCTACACTAGAATTTGAATTTAAAGTTCATTTGAGAATTATTTTTAGGTGAAAATTCTGTTGCTGAATCATCACTGAATTGCAGAAATTTTGATAATAAAATTGTGAAAAAAGTTGTTTCTTCTGTTCAAAATGATGCTAGTTGAGGGCACCTAGGTGACTCAGTCAGTTAAGTAAATGACTCTTGGTTTCCACTCGGCTCATGATCTCAGGATCTTGAGAGCAAGCCCATGTCTGCTTGAGATTCTCTCTCTCCTTTTCCCTCTGCCCCTGCCCCCACTCTCTCCCTCTTTCTCTCTCTGTCTCAGATAAACAAATTAGTTTTTTTTTTAAATGTTCAAAATAATGCTAGCTCTATTGGGCAAATAACTTTCATCTAGGCGTATCATGATCTGCATTATAAAATATGTTAGGAATTACGTGAATATTTTTGAGTGCTTACTTCATAAGCCTTAGTTTTAATAAGTTTGCAGGTAGACTAAAATAGTCTCCTCTGCAAGAGAATAAGCACATTGTAAAATACATCTTTTCACTTTAACTTCAGTTAAAGAAGCTAAATGTTGTATTTTGTGATGCTTTTTTTTCTTAAGAAAAGTTGGTCCCATCAGAAGTGTTGACTCAGGTTGTCATTTTAATATGAAATTAAGACTTCTGAAATGCCAGCACAATTTACTTATCAGTGATCCTTCAGGACCCATAAGCAAAGTGCAAGCTATCAGAAAGTAAAGACCAAACAAGTAGATGTCATTTAGTGTATACATAGAGAATGAACTTGTTTTTGTAATTGTTGATTTGCTATATTTAACCTAACAGTAGGAACGTGTTTTAATGTTTATATACCATTGACAAATTAACAAAATATTAAAAATAAAACCAAAATGACACTGTAGTGCTGTTAGGAAAAGCCCATTTCTTATATATCCTCTCGTAGAGTAATATATTGACCAAAAAAACTGGAAACCATAGTTTCATACCTTTCAAAAATGTAATCTGATGTGGTGTATATATACCGTGGAATACTATGCAGCCATCAAAAGAAATGAAATCTTGCCATTTGCAACGGCATGGATGGACCTAGAGGATATTATGCTTAGCGAAATAAGTCAGTTAGAGAGATAATTATCATATGATCTCCCTGATATGAGGAAGTTGAGATGCAATGTTGGTGGTTTGGGGGGGTAGGAAAAGAATAAATGAAACAAGATGGGATCAGAGGGAGACAAACCATAAAAGACCTTGAATCTCACAAAACAAACTGAGGTTTGCCAGGGAGAGGGGTTAGGGAGAGGATGGTGGGGTTACGGACATTGGGGAAGGTATGTGCTAGGGTGAGTGCTGTGAAGTGTGTAAACCTAGCGATTCATAGACCTGTACCCCTGGGGTTAGTAATACATTATATGTTAATAAAAAAATTTAAAAATTTTTAAAAAATGTAATCTGATTCCAGATATTTAAGCCTAAGGAAATAATTGAAGTAAAGAAGTATACTCTGAGGTCTTCTTAGGTCTATATACATAGCAGTTTTAAGACAACCTAGAATTCTCACAAATGTAAGGCATAGTTTAAGTAAATTATTGATATTGATATCAATAGTGGCATATTGATCCAACAACATTTTAAGGCATCACCTAAATGATGATACAAAGATTATGTAAAAACATGAGTCAGTGTTTATGAAGTAGTAATAAGTGGAAAAGTGGCACACACAATGTATGTGCACAGTTAATGTAACTGCCAAAATATTTTTGTTCATGTACAGAGATGGAAAGAAAATAGATGCCAAAAAAAGGAAACAATAAGGGAAGAAGAAAGCAAATAAAGAAAAAGGAAGGAGGTAATATTTTAACACAAAGAATTAGTAGGATCTTGAGACCAAGGATAATTTTAAAAGCTCTTTTACTTATAAAGAAAAAGAAGAATTAAAAAAATTGATTCTGAAACTTACATTTTAAACCATTGCATATATCATCTGAGCTTGATTCTAAACTAATACTATTAATACGATTACTTTGAGTAATAGAAATTATTTTAATCATTCATATTTATTGAGTATATTAGATATCAAAATGTGGTACAGTTAAGGAATCCCATAATCCATGGTTCCAGTTTCATATTGCTAAGTGATTATGAATAAAATGTTATCTTTATTGACCCTCAGAAGTGATAAAATTCAATTTTGGTAATTGAGCTGAGCATTCACAATATAGTTCCCATTTTCAAAATATTTTTGCTTCTTCTCAATGAAACATTTTGTTTCCTAAAATCCAAGTGTCAATGGAGCAAAATATAGGTATTTCTATGCCTACTATACTGTATTAATAATATCTGTAATAGCAACACTTCCTACTGTTTGATATTTCAAAATAGCCTATTCTTATCAACATATAATTCATTTCACTCGTTATCAGTAATATTTCATACAATTCAGTGAAACAATTCCCTGAACTGAAAACCAGGGCACTAGACAAAAGAAATTATTTTTTTCTTTGATGTGTAATTTATTATTCATAAATGATTTTTACAGTTATAAAAATTAAATTCTGCTACTTAAGCTTTTAAGTAATTGCCTTTCCTGAATACAATTTCATGAATTAGAACTGTCCCATAAAATTGAAGAATATAGTTGAATTATACCTATTGCTTGCCACACAAATTCATACACACACAGATTCAGTCACAAAAATAGCACTTAAGAAAACTAGCTGAGGGATGCCTGGGTGGCTCAGTGGGTTAAAGCCTCTGCCTTCGGCTCAGGTCATAATCCTAGGGTCCTGGGATCGAGCCCCACATTGTGCTCTCTGCTCAGCAGGGAGCCTGCTCCCCCCCTCTCTGCCTGCCTCTCTGCCTACTTGTGATCTCTCTCTGTCAAATAAATAAATAAAATCTTTAAAAAAAAAAAAGAAGAAGAAAACTAGCTGAAAGCTCACATTGAGCACTTACTGAATGCAACTTAGTCTACAATAATTATTTCATTTAGTTATCCTGCTCATAATAATATCTGAACATTTTTGAAATGAGGAAATTGTACAAATGTGCTTAGCTGGTACATGGCAAGATTGGAATTGAATTCTAAGTAGATAATACTTTAGAGTTTACATGTTTAGCTACTACCCCATATAACTTCCCATAAAATTGTAAAGATGTTTACATAATTAAGGGCTTATAATGTTAAGTGGTGATATATCCATATGTTTGTGTGCATGTGCTTACATTAATGCATGTATATGTATGTATGTCTAGTATACATATCATTCTATATACACAGTTATATGTATATTCTATGTGCCTAATTATTCATACCTGTGTAAATACATATAAACATAAAATGTATTAACATGTACATACATGGTTCTAAAACAATCATGTATATGTGCACATAATAGGGGGTGATTTTTTAAAATCTCTTATGAAAGATTTAAATAGCATATGTGTCAAACTGATTATTAAGAAGCTGCTTCAGGGTTTGTAATTAAAACAATGCAGAGTGAAATGTCTTGGGATAGTGGTGTTAATGCCACTTCACCTTTTCCAAAATAATAATAATAATAATAAAGGAAAGAAAAAGCAGAACATACATACTAAAGCATGATTGAACTTAAATCTACACAGAGCCCTTAATTTGAGAATACAAATCAATTTTAATTTGCCTAAATAGGTTCATAGTAATCAGACAACTAAATGCAAACAGTAATAAAGTCTGTAGTTGGTTCTGTGATAAATAGGAGAGAAATGGTTTAATACCAAAAGCCATAATTATCCACAGCTCTCAGTTTACAATTAGTTTTCTTTGACAGTTATAGTCATAAATGCCAGCTTTAATCATGTGTTCAGGTTGAATTAGGCTCTGCCAATGCTGGAAGAGATCTAATCCGCTTTCTTTCCTACTCATAATGAAATAATAATGCAAATTCACTACATTGATGGGACGACCCATGTGAATTTATTATAGGCTTGGAGAAGTCTCTTGAAAGGGATAAATTCTTTCTGGGTACAGACTTGAGGTAATTCAAGCCAGACAAGGAAAAAAATGGAGCTGTCATCAGAGGCCAGGATATGGAATGGATTTAATTTGTATGAATAGGCTTTTTAATAAGTATAACAGGGCTAAGCTCCAGCTTTAGTTGGGGAATATTACTCCTGTCAGTTTCCAAATCTGGATGCACTAACTTTATTTGGGAGGATAAAGACCATTTCCAAAACTCATTTCTTGTAATAGCATAGGTCACTGTAACTAAAAGCACACTATGCAGCAGCCATGGTGAACAGGTCTAATTGTGTGAGTTAAGTCAAACAGGACAAACCATTTTCATCAATTGGCCAGTGTCAAATGCAGTTGACATTTCCAAGTGCTGCTTGAATGTATATTTTAGGCTACAGAAGATGTCAATGAAATAGAATATATTTTAGTGGCTTGCTTTTTTTTCTTTTTTGAGTGAGAAGCATATTAATTTAATACCATCTAAAGGATAAATAATCCTTTTTCTAAACCAATAGAAGAATCATAAGGAAAGCACAGTTTGAAAAACAATAAAATAACACAACCTTCCATCCCTTCAGCACACAAGGAGCCAACGTTTGACCATTATAAATATTTCAGGCTGCTAAAAAGTCATGTAACTTGGAGATATACAAATATATATACATATATATATATGTATATAATTTCTTCCTGAGGCCATATGACTAAATTCAACCAGTTTCCTCGAACATCTATTTACAAGATAAATCTAGTAAGAGATTAAGGAATGATGACTGTTCAATGCAGCAAACCAAAAACATTTAAAAAGACAAAATTTAGTTATTTCAAGGAAAAAAATATTCATTTTCCTCAATTTATTGTTTGGATCCATTGAAGACATTGTTTTCCCTTACATTAGTCTGAAATACAATACATATATTTTATTCATTTTAAGAATTTAGCTATGACCTTCAAGTAATTATTTTTCCTCATTTTAAAATATTTTAATTTTATGAATAAAGTTCCAATGAATTATTTCATCTAAAATTGTCACATGCTTGATACTGTTTTACATGTGAATTATGCAATCTTTATGTGGTGAAGAGTATCATTCATTATTATTGCAGTGGAGTCCACTGTTATTTCATGAAGCACTAAAAATAAGGTCATTAAATAGATTATCAGAGAATAAGCTACAGATAATATTCAGTATTTCTTCAGAAACCATTTTGGGGATGACAAAGATATCAAAGAACTCATTTCTGTTGCTTTCTAGTTTGCCCTACTCATATGGATCTTTTGTTATGAGTTGGCATTTAACAAATTATGTTTACATATACACTATGCTCAAAGAGCACATTTTCCAGATGACAGTTACACTGTTCACATTACAGTTATAACTGTAGCACTGTAAGTAATTACTGCATCATAAAACAAAAAATGCATTTCTATTATTACAGGGAGTCTCAGAACAGTGGTTCACCTTACAAATTATATGATATGTAATACCATGGGAGAATGTGGGAGGAAGCAAAAGTGAATGAGAGGACTTTTGTTCATGCAAAGGCTGTGATTTTTCCTAAAATTTTTTTTTTAGTTTGATGAGAAATAGGTTTAGTCTTACACCAAAATAAATTTGCAGTAGATTGTACCTCTGATAAGTTAAATGGTACTAGATAAAAGTCAGCAGCAGTGTGGAAGTTTGGTAAATTTTTTATACAGTAAAAATGACATAAGCATTGTTTCATGAGCAACACAAATAATTCGGTTAAAACTTAAGTAACTCAATGTCATATATTCCAGTGGAACTGGTAGGAATGAAAAACCTAAATTATTTAAATTATTATTTTTAAATTATTATTAATTATATACATATATAATTATTATTTAAAAAATAAAAGCAACAGCAAATTTGTTCAAAAAATACATATCTCAGGAGCACTATGACAATCACTAATTAATAGCAGATATTGTATTTTTTATGTCCTATATAGTCATTGGTCACACAAATATATCTCTATTATACTGAAAAGTAAAGCCAGTATTATTAGGTTCCACAAATATTATTTCAGGAAAATATCCAAAATAATTAGTTTTATGTTTTGAGTTAAGTGATATGCATTTAGTTTAGTTTAAAATAAGCACTTAATAAATATTAGCTATTATTATTATTATAACTGTTAGGTAAGTTAGGTCACTTACAAAGTACCATCAGTATTTGAGAGGTTGAATATAGAGAAAAACAGTCATGGGTTTTATTAAACTATACACCTATATATACATAGGATTTATTGGACTAATCTATATCACATCAGCAAAAATATACATTGTTTTATCTTGTTTTAAAAGATAAAGAGAGGTTGCTTAAGATTCAACTAAACAAAATGATTCATAATTTATTTCTTGAACTGTGAAAATGAAAACTTTTCTTGTTCACATATTTCATAGTACTTTCTTTTCACTCACTTTATTTTACTTTCGCTGTACACCAAATGGTCAGAAAGGACAGGAACGCTGCAACTTACTTTATACTTGAAAAACTGAGACAGAGAGAGGTGGTGGCCCACATGAGTGACTCATAAGCCAATTATTTAATCATAATATTAGAATTTTAAAGAAAATATAATTACCTAAATTTATTCCTAAGCAAACGGAGGTCCTAAAATGTCAAATAATCTGTTCAAGTTTATGTAAATAACTAGTTGCAATATTCAAACTATAATAAATCTTTTAAGACTTCATTGTAGTTTCCAGCATTTCCAGCCATATTTTAATAGGAAATAATGGCCTGAAGTCCAGGAAAGTATTCCTAATCTGAGAAATTGGGTTTGCTAAATAGTGAGCATGATCAGGGAAAATTGATATGCCCTGTGTATAATGGACATTCGTAATCTTTCTACCCAGCAATTATATCCCCATCATCTTCTATTTAGACACTTTCCTCTGAGTTCAAGCAGTTGACACTAATGCCTTTCTTCATCATAAGAAGTAGACATAAAACCTAGGCTGAATCAACTTATTTACAAACCTCTGACAAAGTGACTGCTTCATGAAGAGCCTAAGAAGAAAATTCAACTCAATCCTTAAAACTTTTTTATAACTACAGTATGGGTAAAATGAATCTCTTTGAGCAAAGGTTTCTGAGAATAAACCATGTGAAGACTATCTTGCTAAGACATGTGAAGAGCCTGCCTGATGAAACTGAAATAAATGAAATAGGGATGAGCAATAGAGTGACTCCTGATGTCGTTTGAGTACTTAGATCCATCTATGCCTAGTCAAACACTGGAAATTTTTGGTAGATCTCTCAATAAATTCTTTTTTTCACTGGAGCCAATTTAAACTGGATCTTAATCATCATCAGCCCCATGTTTCATAACATATACTGACGTGGATAGCTCTCTTCCTAATTGAGGATAAATAAAATAATAGTATGGACCCTTGAACTCTCAAAGGAAAGTGAATATTGCCATAGAGTCTCAGGGAGTGTCTATCACTACAAATTAATTTCTACAAGAAATAGAAGCATTTTTTTAAAAGCAATTTTTTGTTATCCTCAAAAAGATATGAGACTACAGGAGAATATAGCCACATGGAGAAAATTGGAGGAGGTAAGACAAAAATTAAAGGAAGCCAAAGTAGCAAAAATAAATAAATAAATAAATATGTCTGCAACAAAATATTGGTTAACATAGACAAACAAGAAATAAAGGTTTTAGCAGTAGTAAAGCTTTAGTAAGTATTGTGGAAAGCAAACATGGGAGGTCTCTCAGAATGCAAATAGAAGTCATGGGAAGTTGATAGAATGACTTGAAGAATGGAGAAATCACTTAAGAATCAAATATGAGGAAGTAGTTTAAATTGAGTTAATTTTTCTTGGGTTAAAATTCAGCTTAAAACATGTCTGAAGCAAACTGCCAGAATAGTTTTGCCCTAACTAAATCATTTAAGATAAATTATGTTTTAAGTTATAAATGTTTAGAATTCTGTTAACTTTCAGAAGCTTAACTTTGTATTTGATAAAATAATTTCAAATATTTTGTAAGTGGCAATATATTTCACGTGATAATATATTTGAAAATAAAATGGAGGATTATTTTTAATACTTTACAAATATCCACATCCTTAGAATATTTGTTTTTTTTTTAACCTTCTCAGTGTATTGTGTTCTATTGCCATTACCTGAGTACTGTTTGTTTGTTTTTTTTAAGATTTATTTATTTATTTGAGAAAGGGAGCACACAGTCTTATGGGCATGCAAGAGTAAGTGGGAGAAGGGACAGAGGAAGAGAATCTTTAAGCAGACTCCCCACTGAGCCCAGAGTCCATTGTGGAGTTCATTCTCCTGACCCCTGAGATCATGACCTGAGGGAAAACCAAAAGGTGACTAAGGCACCTAGGTGCCCCATACCCGAGTACTATTTACAAACATATATTTATCTTAATTGCTTACAATTAACAGTGTAAGATTTATGAAACTCTAGAAATGAAATAAATTTGAAATTTTCATCCACTGAAATATCTTTTAAAATTCAACCAACATTTATTGAGCACTTTCCTGTGTCAGGAAATGCTCTAGATAATGGGAATATAGTGATGAATAAGACAAATCATAAAGTCCCTACCCTCAAGGTGAGGAGAGAAAAATAGAGATCAAAAATATATTAACCAAATTTTTGGATTATGTTAAAGTACTATAAAGAAAATAAGCAGTCTCAGAGGTACTGGAGTTAGATATTACAGGTAAAACACTTACCATGGTGATTTTCATATTACCAAAATACTTAACTTATTTTAATGTTGGCAGCATTTTCAAAAGGCTAGCATGTTTCATGACTTTGGAATAAGCAGACCTTATTTCAAAATCTGCAACATACTTAGTAGCTTCATGAACATATTAATGGAAAGGATAACTATATAAAGATGTTAAACAAAATAAACTTGTATTTTTACAAATTTATGGGAGTGGGCATAATTTATGAAAAGCTGTAGGATAGTCTAGGTTGTTACTAAATGTTGCCTGTCTCCATAGAAAGATTTTTTTTAACAAAACAAAAAAAGAAGTGTCCAAACAAAAGTTAATGCCAAGGTCATTACTATAACTCCTCTTTAGTTATGTGATAGTTATTCACCATGAGGTTGTTATAATTTGAAATGAAAATGAACTTGTAAATAGGAGCAAACCTTCTGTAGCCTTTAACTTCAGTTTGTGTTTTTCCATAAAGGTATTTTTGGTAATCTCAGATCATAAATTCTGGTGGCTAGAATAATAACTAATCCTATTCTCCATCCATATAAATGTGTGGAACGGCAAAGTTCAGAACATATTCTGTTACCTGGTACTGGCTAATCCTGACCCAAATAAGGGAGACAAACTACAAAATGCCAAATAAGCTCTTACTATGGCCACTTTGAAAGGTAATGGAAGCAGTATCTAGGCAAAGAGATTTTTCTCCTTTGTATGCTAATTTTGATTTACACCTGCCACCACTTCAAAAATGGTAATACTGAAACACCGCTTCTTATACTATGGTGGCATGTGAGACAATATTCCTACATATTCTATGTCAGTCACAATAATGGAGGCCATTGGGAGAACGCTGTTTCTCTGTTTCTCTGAAAAATTATCTGCCATGAAAAAGTTATTGAAGAATTAGTCCTTTCAAGCCAAACTGTAAAAATGGCCAGCTCAGCTTCCATTTTAAATCCTGGAGTAGGATGGAAAATACTTGAAAATTTTTAGGAGTGCTATTTACTAGCACCTAGAAATTTGTACATTCATTGTTACAAATAAAAGCTTCACTGTTTATATTTTTTTTACCAAATATTTATGTCTTCACAGAGCTATGTGTGTGTGTGCATATGTGTGTATCACAGAAGATTTTAAAAGTATACTCATAGAACCAGAAGAAAATTAAGTATAAAAATAATCAGTATATAATTCTCAAATTCAAAACTTTTTTGAAATTGATAAATTAATCTTCATTATCTCATGATAGAAAAGATTATAATTATAATTATATTTTAATTTATAATTAAACAGTGTGTTTAGAAACAATGTAGAAATGGTGCAATAATCTAACCAACTCAAAGAAATGAAATATATTATATGGTGCATATGGGTGTTCCCTTTTGCATTTGCTGACCTTTTATCTGAGCTGAACCAGCACAATCAATCTACAGAAATTTCAGGAGGGATACCACGATCGGTTTTCATAGCTGATATCACAACTGTAAAGAGGAATGTATGATAATTCTGACCTTAACATCTATACCAACCAGTTTTAACACACTTGAACTCCCCATTATATAACAAGGTATGTCCTACTAAACATAATATTTCAGGTTTTAAAATTTTAGACATATTGATATTTTTTGTTTTTATTCTACTTAAAGATTTATCTGTTTATTTGAGGTGGGGGTGGAGGGGCAGAGGGAGAGGGAGGGAGAGAATCTCAAGCAGACTCCCCACTGAGGGGAGTTATCTCACAACCCTGAGATCGTTACCTGAGGGGAAATTGAGAGTCAGACCCTTAACCGACTGAGCCACCCAGGTGCCCCAAACATATTGATATTTTTATTAAACTTTAAGACACTTAAAAAAATGAACATTTACTTGAATTTTTCTGGACATGCTGGAATAATTATTATTGAATGTATAAACATGCTTTTCTTCAGGTACTTTTCCTCCATCATTTTAGTCTGTTTGAAAACTGACCCATTAAAAAAAAAAAAAAAGAAAAAAGAAAACTGACCCATTAATCCAGAACTTAGAATTTTTGTGTTATGAGAAAGGTTGTATAAAAATTCTTCTGCAGTTGTTGTAACAGCTTACTTTTAAAGTTTCCTTTTTTTTTTTCCTCCATGCACATGCATTACAGAATAGTTACAAATGTATCTAATCTTGAAAATAAGTTCAGAAAACTGATGTCTTTGGGAGGAGAGGAACAAGACTTCCTAAATAGAATTGTAATTCCCCTGATTTAATCATTGGGTGATCATAGACTTACCTAGGTTGTGCTTTTCTCATTCCATTTATTTCTCACAGAAAGCCTCTGAGGTAATAAACTTCTAAGCAAACTGTGGTCTATGGTCTATGGTCTATGCGGTCTATTCACTTTTTACAGTCATTTTATGCTTTTATGTGTGTATTCACACACATTCTTATAAAATAGATTGTATTTTAATACTACTTTATAACCTGATGTTTAAAAATTTATTGATACATTATGAACACATTTCCATGTAAATAAATATAGATCTTTTCATCATCTTCAGTGACTCTAAGGACTTCATTATCTATCCCACCCCCTCCAGCAAAGGAAGTACTTCAGCTACTCCACTTTAATTGCTTGTGTCATAGTCAGCAGTTACTTCCTTGAGACTAAATCCAGTGGATGCTTTTCAACCACTGTCTTGTTTATAATCTCTATATTATTTGGCAGTATTGATTATTCACCCCAATAGTCTCTAATTTTCCCTATGGCACAACAACTTTTTTGGTTTTTCTACAACATTGAATATTCTTTCTTTGGCCAATTTTTGATTTCTGCAACCTTCTTAAGTTTTGGTAATTCTCGGAATTGCTCTAGGCCTTCTTACTCTACACACTTTCATAAATGATCTCATACATTCTTAGGTTTCAACACAACTTCTATGCTTCAAGAGCAAACATGTCCATGACTGCTTTGTGTGCTTCTCCAAATACCACCGAGTTTTCTTCTGTAGGATATCTTCTTGGCACTCAAATACTATATGAACATGACCAAAATTCTGTTGAACTTATCATTGCTGTCCCACCCTTCAAAACAATACTGTTCCTATTTTAGTGTTCTGTATTTCATAAATAACACACAATCTGCTCATGTGTCCAGGTCAAAACAAGAAACTCATCCTTGACTCTAGAGTCTCTCCTCCTCATACTTCACATCTAGTTACCAAATCCTTTCACTTCTCCTTAAATTCTTATTTATTTCTTTTCATAATCATTGCCACCTACTAGTTCAACTTACCATGTTCTCTCTCTGGAACTTTAAAACCACTAACTGATCTTTCTGCATGAATTAGAGTGTACTATATGAAGTTACCAACGTTCAGTTTCACATGGTTCAACTTTATACTAAATCTCTCAAATTTATTTTATATATTTTTTCCTAGAGTGTTCTTTCAAACACACCAAAACATGAGTGTTAAATGAACATTTTTCATATGAGTAAATGTATGAAACGATATTTAAATTTTTATCTCACTACCAAATTTTGCCTTAATCTATTACAAATATTTCACTTGGATAAAAAAATTCTGTATTAAACAGTTTGCGTACACTTCCTTCTGTACATGTCTAATTAATTTCTCAACAAATATTTTAAGGTAGAACTCTTGGGTTCTTCTCAATTTGAATTACTGACAAAGATGCCCAACCTCTGTTCTGAGATTGTTTGATTTGTACATATAAGCCTAAACAAAACCAAGACAGAATTCAAGGGAAAATAAATCCTGGAAATGATACTTTCTTAAAACATGCCAAAAGAGAATGTATACACCTAAATGGTGTTTGCTATGTACTACTTTACCTAAAACAATTAATTCATTGTAAAGAAGATACCTACAGCAACTTCTTTCAAGATATGTCTCCACAGGCAAAGGAAACAAAAGCGAAAATGAACTTTTGGGACTTCATCAAGATCAAAAGCTTCTGCACAGCAAAGGAAACGGTCAACAAAACAAAAAGACAACCCACGGAATGGGAGAAGATATTTGCAAATGACAGTACAGACAAAAGGTTGATATCCAGGATCTATAAAGAACTCCTCCAACTCAACACACACAACAGATAATCATATCAAAAAATGGGCAGACGATATGAACAGACACTTCTCCAATGAAGACATACAAATGGCTATCAGACACATGAAAAAACGTTCATCATCACTAGCCATCAGGGAGATTCAAATTAAAACCACATTGAGATACCACCTTACACCAGTTAGAATGGCCAAAATTAGCAAGACAGGAAACAACGTGTGTTGGAGAGGATGTGGAGAAAGGGGAACCCTCTTACACTGTTGGAGGGAATGCAAGTTAGTGCAGCCACTTTGGAGAACAGTGTGGAGATTCCTCAAGAATTAAAAATAGAGGGGCACCTGGGTGGCTCAGTGGTTAAAGCCTCTGCCTTCGGCTCAGGTCATGATCTCAGGGTCCTGAGATCGAGCCCCGCATCGGGCTCTCTGCTCAGCGGGGAGCCTGCTTCCTCCCTTCTCTCTCTCTGCCTGCCTCTCTGCCTACTTGTGATCTGTCAAATAAATAAATAAAAAAAAAAAAAAATCTTAAAAAAAAAAAAAAAAAAAAAGAATTAAAAATAGAGCTTCCCTATGACCCTGCAATTGCACTGCTGGGTATTTACCCCAAAGATACAGATGTAGTGAAAAGAAGGGCCATCTGTACCCCAATGTTTATTGCAGCAATGGCCACGGTCGCCAAACTGTGGAGAGAACCAAGATGCCCTTCAACGGACGAATGGATAAGGAAGATGTGGTCCATATACACGATGGAGTATTATGCCTCCATCAGAAAGGATGAATATCCAACTTTTGTAGCAATATGGATGGGACTGGAAGAGATTATGCTGAGCAAAATAAGTCAAGCAAAGAGAGTCAAGTATCATATGGTCTCACTTATTTGTGGAGCATAACAAAGAACATGGAGGACATGGGGAGATGGAGAGGAGAGGGAGTTGAGGGAAACTGGAAGGGGAGATAAACCATGAGAGACTATGGACTCTGAAAAACAACCAAAGGGTTTTGAAGGGGCAGGGGTGGGAGGTTGGGGAACCTGTGGTGAGTAATAGGGAGGGCATGTACTGCATGGAGCACTGGGTGTGGTGCAAAAACAATGAACACTGCTACGTTGAAAATAAAAAAAATTTAAAAAAAAAAAGAAGATACCTACAAGTAACCTTATTTATTTATTTATTTATTTTGTTTAAGAAAAAAAAATCCCCTCTTCTATATTTTCTGAAATATATTAGGAAGGGGTTCCAGTTTGTTCCTGCTGTTGCCATTCTCTACAGTGCAATATTACCCCTAATAAACATCCAGCAGAAAATTATGACAAAAATTAGTAATATGAGTTGTTAACCAAGTATTAGGTATTAGAATCATGATATATATGTTACTTTCACTTTCCATGTAAAGGAACCTTATATTAAATGATGGCTAGCAAAGGCTAGTATGTTGAAATGATAGAAATAGGTAAAAAGAAGAGACAAAGAAGTGTTAGAGAATTATATGTATGTGAAAAGCTTTAAATCAAATTATATTTTGTAGTAGTCAGTAGTACATATTTAAAACAAACAAACAAATATTAGAACCAAAAAAAGTGAGGCAGAATAAATCAAATACCTCATCTACCCATTGGTGCAATCATTTCTAATATTTTAAAATCTGTGAAATAAAGTATCACATTTATTATTTGAAACATTAGCTTTAATTTTAATCTACTGCTATCAGTAAAAGGGTAAGTGTTCAGTTATCTCTGTTGTAGGTGGAATTTTTATTAGATACAAATTTTAATACATGTCTTCAGTTATGGACCATAAATTCACTTCCCAGTAAACTTTACCTAGCTATGTGCATTCTTAAAACTATACTCAATATCATTGTCTTGGACCATGTACATTTATTATCAAAGCATTTCAACAACTGTGTATGGTATTATTAATACCAGTTTAGAATTTAAGAATTACTCTTTATTTAGGTATCAGGCATCACGGTTTTTTTTCCCAAAGGCTGTTCTCCACTTCAGGGGTAGCAGAATAGGGACAAAGAATAGAATATCAAATTACCTAGTGAAAGACAGCAGAAGTTGTGTTCAGGACTGCCAATGCATCAGGAACTAAGGAAAAATTCCAGAGTGGTGAAAACTGCAAAAAAGGAGAGTAAAACTTTAAAAAAAAAAAGTATTTCTACCTGTTGGCTGACTCCTTTACTACACATGTGCTAAGTAAATCTCAAAGAAACACACTTGAGAACAGCAACCATGAGGCTTAAGAAATGAACAAAAATTTGAGTAGCTATGGAATACTGGAAGGTAGATTTCAGACTTTAAACTTTGCCAAAGTGTAATAGTCAATATCCTAGAGCTCTAGTCAATATCCTAGACCACTGGTTAAAACTCCCCAAATGCCCTTGCTGTAAAGGCCATACGCAAGAAATAAGTATGATGCCTGTGAATAAGGACTACACCTTATAAGGACAAACTGAATAGGCAAGCCCTAGTAAAGCCTTAAACCTAGACACAATGAGATGAAGTTAATCACCAGAATACTAAAACTTATAGAAAGAAAGTTTGCCCCTTTGGAAGAAGAAAACATTGTGTTTTCACAGGTATATTTCAACAATGTTCACCATACTTATGAGGAATACTAAAAAGAGATTGAAATGGCTAAAAATTAATATAAAACAAAGATAGTAGATGAGGGCCCATGGATAATTCAGATAATGAAATTATCTGACAGGAACTTTATGACTAATATGTGAACCATGATAGAAATCTGAAAGAGAAGAAAAGATGGAAAATAGAATAAAAAGTAAAGATTTTAACAGAGAATTTGAAATTATAAAAAATTACAAAAATTACAAAATTATACAATATTACAATTACAAAATAATTGAAATTACAAAAAAACCTACAAAAATAAGAGCCCATTGAATGATATTGAACAAAATAGGACACAGAATTAGAAAACCACAAATAGAAAAAAATAGAATATTTATATACTGAAGCACTAAAAGAAACAAGATTGAGAAAAATAATATAAAGTAAAATGCAAGAAACATGTGAGACACTATCAAAAGTTCTAACAGGGGCGCCTGGGTGGCTCAGTGGGTTAAAGCCTCTGCCTTCAGCTCAGGTCATGATCCCAGGGTTCTGGGATCGAGCCCCACATCAGGCTCTCTGCTCTGCAGACAGCCTGCTTCCTCCTCTCTGTCTCTGCCTGCCTCTCTGCCTACTTGTGATCTCTGTCTGGCAAATAAATAATAAAAAAATCTTTAAAAAAAAAAAAAGTTCGAACATATGCAAAATTTGAGTCCCAGAGAAAGGGAAAGAAAATTAGGTGGAATCGATGTTTGAATAAATCAGAGCAAATAATTTTTTAAAAAACTGATGAAAACTTCTCTGTGAATCCCATGCAGATGCAAATATTTCATTTAATTCCATGCCAATTAAATATTTTTAAAAATACCTGTCAAGTTACATCAAAGTGAAACTGTTGAAAATCAAAGATGAAGAGTAAATTTTGACGGTAACCAGAGACATCAAAGATCTATTTATTACCTTCAAAGGAGTGCTGAGACTGATGGCTGACTTTTTTAATAGGAACAATCAAAGATAGATTACAATTTGCTGATATATTTACATGCGGAAAACATTTCCAATTCACAATTCTATACTCAGAAGAAATATCCTTCAAATATGGAATAGCAGGTAGAGTCTCCCCTCCATAGGCACTCTAAACAACTTATAAAACTTGAAAAATTATACAAAGAAACTCTTTTCATATCCTGAACCACACGTGGAACAAGGCTTTTATCTCTAAGAGAAAGGAAGCACATTAAGTAAGCATCACATTCACCAAGATTTCCACCAAGGGTGGGGTTAACTTTCTGAACCATGATAAAAGAAGGGGAGCTCAAAAAAGAGATAAGCAGTCTCCCTGAGAAGAGGAAATCAGTAATTGCAATATGGGACTCCTGAGGCAGCTTAAATTTGGAAAGCAGGATATGAGAGACAAAGGAGATATGCAGAGAAAGAACACCAGAAATCTGCATAAGGATCCTTTAAGCCTTTGGCTGGAGATTAATCTGCACATACACAGGCTGATACTCCATGAGACTTAGCAGAGGACAACTAATGAAGAACTGTATGCTAAAATAGAAATTCTGGAGGTTACAAAATTCTGCATACACTGGAGTTTATATGGCCACAGTAGAGAGACTTCACACTCACTCTGGACATTTAACTGAAATGACAGAAAGCCCTTTCTGTAGAAGTAAGCCTACTGTCATGCTAGGTAAGGCTACTGCAAAACTACCTTAATAAATTTTAAAATCAAGACTCAACAAGAATTATAAATGAACTTCCTGTTAGAACAAAACTCATCCCGTTTTTAAAGGAAACTAAGAGAATCCAGACTTCAACAATGTAACATTCATAAGGACCCCATATAATCCCAAACTGGTACTCATATATAAATGTGGGATCCTATCATCTGTAGCTGAAAGGAAAATGTCAAGAGATATTTAGGGATGTCACTAAAATTAGCAGACAGGAAAATTAAAAGAGCTATTATTTATAAGGTCAAACATTTACAGAAAAATATAGGTGGAAAATCACGAGAGAAGAATGGAAAATATTAAAAGGAGCCAAATTATTCTGCTTCAAAGAATAATCAAGTACATATTACTAGGCTAGCTCTCCTGCCATAGACAACCAGAAAATATTTTCAGTTGTTGGACACTGGACAGTACAAAGCTATAATCCTGATAGAAGAAAAACAAACGAGATGAATTTTATGATTGCTTCTGGACTCTAGTATAGTGAGGTGGAAATCAGAAGAAACGTATATGGGGAAGATAAAGATCAGAGCTCATAGATACAGAGGCAATGGGGATATATGGTATAGAATAGATATATAAGGTTGTTATACAGAATCCCACCAGTATCCTTAATCCAAATATAGAATTACTCCAACCTTGAACATTGAACTTCCAGAAATTCTAATGTGAACTTTACTTCCTTATACTTCATGTGTCTATTGACAAGACCATTTAGGTAGACTTTGAATGTTATAGCTCTTCTCATTAGACAGTATTGCCTACTCTGCATCTTATCCTGACCCTGATGATTTCCTATCCTATTTTTAAATATATAAACCAAAATTGATTTACTCATGTTTCTGTACAAATAAAAACTTGAAATTGCCATTTGTCAATAAGGTAGTTGTACATCTTTTCACTAACAATCTCTGTGATTTTTTTATTTACATCTTTTTATTGTTTTAGACATAAAAGAGAATCTGGGTAGTTTCCTTTTTTGTCTATGAAAGGATATTCATATAAATGCACTAATTAACTGGATCATCATTGGTTTATTATTTCATTCATGTATTCATTGGATGTTCATTGTGTACCTATTGTATGCCAGATTCTTTTTAGGCTGGAAATAAGACAAATTTTTTTCTAAAATTCAGTAGCAAAAGATAAGTAATAATAAGAAAAACACAGGGCTATGTCAATATATATTGCCTGGAGAAATATATTTCAACAAAGCAAACTTCAGCTTGAGGGGCTGTGGACAACAGAACATAATTTCATTAATGGCATTTTTTAAGTCATATGTAAGATTTCCAACTGACTGCACATAAAAACATTTAGATTTGGGGGCGCCTGAGTGGCTCAGTGGGTTAAAGCCTCTGCTTTCGGCTCAGGTCATGATCCCAGATGGGATCGAGCCCCGCATGGGACTCTCTGCTCAGCAGGGAGCCTGCTTCCTCCTCTCTCTCTGCCTGCCTCTCTGCCTACTTGTGGTCTCTTTCTGTCAAATAAATAAATAAAATCTTAAAAAAAAAAAAACCATTTAGATTTGGTTTTTTTAACTTGGGTTTGGGGTCAAGAGAACTTTAGAAATTCTGGGAAAGATGGCAGTTTTAGCACATTTTACAAAAATACTACTATCCAGTATACAATTAAATGAGAAAAAATAACAATAGAAAAGAAATGAAGAGTTGTAGAAAGTCATTCACCTCATGTTATATTAAAATTTGGATAATATTGAAAGGAAATTAGTTAAGCTCAAATTAAAACTTTCCGGACTCAGTATAGAATGATCTATCAAAAGTGTGTGCCTTTCTGATAGATTTTATTAGTACTTATCAGTTTCAAAAAGAGAATACTGAAGAAGTGGGTGGGCTACTCTACCTCTTTAGAAATTATTTTATCCTTGCTGATAGACGAGAGTTGTAGAACTGATGGAGAGTATGGTGGGCTAAATACTAGCATAATTTCATTTTTCCCCGAGTCCAGAATCCTAGAACAAAGAGTGAGCATGAAAGCCAGCCTCCTTAGGGCTCAGAAGCAGCATAAACATACAAATTTACAATATAAACCCAATGAGTAGAAGAGTTTCATTCCAAATAAAACCTCACCAAAGTGAGAATTTATAGCCAAATTCCAGGAAAAACAGTTATGGAAACAAATCATTGATACATAATCTCTCAGTTTTGTTTGTCTGGTCACAGATAACTTTTCAACAAATTCAGAGAGAGACTACAGAGGCAGTGTTAATGAAGTTCTAGTTTTCCATATATCTAGATTCTCTCATCCCAATCGGGAAACTGAAGGGTAATTCAGGAAGGCAAAAAGAAGTAAGAGCCAGTGGATTAATTTCCTCATTTGACTTGGGAAGACTTAATGCTGACTTTCTTTTGTGTTGGTAAATGAAAAATACGGATTTTAAAAAATTACTTCAAACTACAAACAGAACTACTAATAGAAATAAAAGTTTGTGAAGCCAAATAAGGTTGCCACAAGTCACAGATGACTACTAAACATTTAAAATACAGAAAGGAACTTTATCTTTTATATTATTCAAGTTTAACTTCAATTTAAATAGCTGCATGTGTCTATTAGCCACTGTGTAAAACAGTGCATGTATTGAGCATTAAGAACGTTTCCTCATAGAGTTTGCTTTCTGGTGGTGAAAAAAAAAATCCAGAAGTATGTAAACAATCAGTGGAGTAATAAGATAACTTCAGGCTGTGATGAGTACCATGAGTAAAGTAAATAGAACAATGTTTTTAAAAATGAATGTAACATGTATGTTTGTTGGCAGATATGCTAGATAGGGTGATGGAGAAAAGTGCTGAAATTTGTGTTCAAGCCTAAACAACAAACTGAATAGTAGACACATGATTGTCCAGTCTCTCTTAGATGTTAGTGTTCAGAGTTTTTTGATTTTTCTGGCGTGGCCCAAGTTTTGCTGATCATCTTCTTGTCCTGTGCTAATGTTATTTACAAGGGACATCTGCAACTGAGTGGGTGGCTGTCATGCACTGGGACCCTTATAATTATCCATAATATGTTCATTCTCATACCATCTGCAGTTTTTTGGTTTGTTCTTAAAGCAGAGTTTTGAATATAGTCTTTCTAAGAAACTTTGCAATTTTCAAGTTCTGCTGGATGTCAGCTGAAAATTTTAATTTTCCCAGAATTGCAAAGATCTGACTCTCCCTTCTCTTCATTTTCAGTTATGGTGTTATCTTCTTTGAGGAAAAAAAAAAAGAAGTGTACTTTAATCTTTAGAATTGATTCTCTAATTAAATTTGGATGGAAAAAAGTGTTTTCTTTTTTGCAGTAACTTACTGTGGGAAACCATTAAATATCCCACTTGACTTCTTGACTTCATGTGTTAAGTGATATTCATTTGTAATAGTTAGATATTCAATACTTTGTACATTACTTGGTATTAATCACTGAAGTGTACCTAAGGAATCACTGGATCACAGGATGAAAGGAGTTTCACTCAACTTAAACAGATACAAAAATCCTTTCAAAAGAAATTGTTAGGCTTAAACTTTGGAATATAATAAACATACGGTATTGTGAAAAAACAAAAGCAAAAACTAATGTTAAAAATGAGAAGCTGAAAGCAAATTGATATAACTTGTAGAAGTTAATGAAATTAGAACAGTACTTGTAGCAAACTATAATTATATAGATTATGTGATACTTCCTAAAAGAGTCTGCAAGTTCAACATAAACTCTTCATATTCTCAAATGAGAAAAAGTCCTTAATAAATTAATATGACAATGGCTTATTAATTCTTTTGGGAGACAAAAATCTAATATTTTACTCTAAATAAATTGTACATTGAGTCCAGGCAAAATATGCCATTTTACTGTAATGAAATCCATGGTATAGTGAAGATTTTTTTACTGATTTTACAGTTTACTTATCTGTTAATAAGCCTAATACCGACAATTTAGTCATTTGGAAGTTCTCTTATAATATATAAATCTGTAAATATTTTAAAAGATACAAAATTCAGCAATCTTATATGTTGACGCTAAAATAGAATTTGTTTTATACATAAGTAAAATTACTTAGAGGATAATTCTATTAAGTAATTATGTTATGGTGAAGGACAAAATTGAATCACATTACAGATGAGTATCATTTTTCATGTAATCAAACTTATAATCAAGAGTTAAAACAATTGAGTTGTTTTGCTAATCTCTTACTTGGCAGATTGGGGATTAACTTTGCAAGTAGTTCTTTAATAATGAATCAACACAGCTGCATTCTTTCACAGTCTAGAGACAGAGGGTGTAACACATACAAAAAACTCATCAATTGTTCTTATTAGTAGTAGCTTTATTTGTTTTAGCATTTTACTGAATTTTCAAACAATAATTATATAACAAAGGATCAAACCAAGTAAATCCCGTATTGCCATTTAGCTACAGTACACACTTAATTACAAATAATCAGCATACTCATCAAACAACACTTCTAAGGGCTTGGATAATTTATTACCACCATAAAGCCCTTCATTAAGCATGGAAGGGAGGAGGAGCAGTCAACTCTGTCCAAGAGAACAGAGAGAAAAATGCCTGCAATATTTAATTTATAAAAAGGCTTTTTCCAATAAAGTAGTTTAAGTTAAGTTACTTTTAGTTATATATTTATTTGGTTAATGCATAATTTGTCACCTAATTTTGCCTTGATTCAGAAGACTACCAAATAAAAAGGAGTGTTTAAGAAACAATTAAGTTATCATATTCTACTCTTAAATATAACCTCTTAATTGAAAGAAATGTCACCTCAGCAAAATGTCATTGGCAAGACATTTTTGGCATACTGTATAGAATTCTCTGATCTGAAATTTATCATTATCACCTATACATTTTTTTGGACTATGGATTGAAATATGTAAATACCTAAACTTAACAAAATATTCAGGTTTCCAGAGTTTAAAAATAAACTTAAAGAAAATATTAGATTGAACATGTTCTTTCAAGTTCTAGTATATATCATTTTAGTAATATATGGTGCCTCCTTTATTAATGTTGTAAGGAAAAACAGCAGTGTCAATTTTTATGGGAAACTGCGTTCCATGTTTTTCTGTGCAGTGGTGATGACTACTAGTAATCGGTATTAAGTATCCATAATCAATATTAAGTATCTATACTGTATTCATCACTTGAAGGTTGAAGATTGGTCAAAATTTTAATGACACTATATAGTAATATATGGCCCTGCATTGTGTTCACATTTAGTAGTAGAAACAATATCTGTCTTATATTACCTCTGCTTAATATAAAACTGTGATATTTATAAAAATTCAGAATGGAGTCCCTTATTTTGTTGAAAGACTCAACTCAGCTATAACTTGTTATAAATTCTATTAAAGATTAGTGGAAAATCCCAGTAAATATTATTCATATTCAATATTATGGCAGTTTGATGCTCATTAGAAATTTATTTCTGAACTAGATATAAGGTGAAGTAAATACTTCCTTATACTAAGAATTCTCAGATTAAGGAAGAGGAAAGACTGTTTTTACTGATACAAGGAAGATATTTTCATTTTTATTTTTTAAATGTGTTATTGCTAGGGGGATAAAATTGAAAACATTGTCTTTAATCAGTGCACAATATTGTGAAATCTTTCTTTTATTATTTTAATTAAACAGATTTTAAAGTAGGTGTGTCTACTAATTGCTTTAGGAATAAAATGCCATTAGGTGAAACTTAATTACATTACCTCAGCCAACTATGCCTATGGGCATTAAGTTCCCCCATTACAATTGTGGCACTTTGAAATTGGTATCTACTTTTATATATGCCCTTCTGTTTGTTTGTTTAAGGTTTTAATTTAAATTCCAGTTAGTTAAGGTGTAGTATCATACTGGTTTCAGGAGGGGCACCTTGGTGGCTCAGTTGGTTGAGTGTCCAACCCTTGATTTCATCTCAGGTCATGATCTCAGGGTCATGAGATGAATCCCCACATTGAGCTCCTTGTACAGTGGGGAGTCTGCTTGAGAGTCCCTCTCTCCCTCTCCATGTGCCCCTCCCCCTGCTCACAGGCATTTCTATAAATAAATAAATAAAACCTTTTTAAAAATAATAGTTTCAGTGAATTTAGTGATTCATCACTTACATATAAACCCACTGCTCATCACAAGTGCCTTCCTTAATATTCATCACCCACTTAACCCATCCCTTCCTAAACCCCTCCAGCAACTCTGTTCATTCTCTATTGTTAACAGTCTGTTTTATCCTTTGCCTTTTTCTTTTTTTCCTATGTTCATCTATTTTGTTTCTTAAATTCCACTTATAAGTGAAATCATATGGTATTTGCATTTCTTTGAGTGATTTATTTCACTTACCTTAATAGTCTCTAGCTCCATCCACATCATTGCAAATGGCAAGATTTGATTCTTTTCTGTGGCTGAGTAATATTCTATTATGTGTATATACCATATCATCTTTATCAGTTCATCAGTTGATGGACATTTGGGCTTTTTCCATAATTTGGCTACTGTTGAAAATGCTGCTATAAACATCAGTTGTATGTGTCCCTTTGAATCAAGTATTTTTGTATCCTTTGGGTAAATACCTAGTAGTACAAATGCTAGGTTGTAAGGTAGTTCTATTTTTAACATTTGAGGGACTTCCATACTCTTTTCTACAGTGGCTGCACCAGTTTGCTTTCCCACCAACAGTTAAGAGGGTTCCCCTTTATCCTCATCTTGCCTAATATCTTCTCTCATTCTGAAGGTTGCCTTTTTAGTTTTGTTGATTGTTTCTTTTCCTGTGCAGAAGCTTTTTATCTTGATAAAGTCCCAACTATTTTTGCTTTGGTTTCTCTTGCCTAAGGAGATGTATCTAGAAAGAAGTTGCTATAGCTCATATCAAAGAGGTGGCTATCTGTGTTTTCCTATAGGATTTTCCTCTCTCACATTTAGGTTATTCATCCATTTTAAATTTATTTTTGTATATGGCGTAAGAAAGTGGTTCAGTTTCATTCTCCTGCGTATTGCTGTCCAGTTTTCCCCACACCATTTGTTGAAGAGACTGTGTTTTTCCCATTGGATATCCTTTCCTGGTTTGTTGAAGATGAGTTGAACATATAGCTGTGGGTTTATTTCTGGGTTTTCTATTCTATTGCATTGATGTGTGTGTCTGATTTTGTGCCATTACTATACTGTCTAGATCACTACAGCTTTGTAATATAACTGGAAGTCAGGAATTCTGATGCCTCCAGCTTTGCTTTTCTTTCAGGATTGTTTTCACTATTCAGAGACCTTTTTGTTTCCATTCAAATTTTGAGATTGTTTATTCTAGCTCTGTGAAAAGTGCTGGTGGTATTTTAATAGGGACTGCACTAAATCTGTACATTGCTTTGGGTAGTATGGCATTTTAACAATATTTGTTCTTCCAGTCCATGAGCATAGTTTATCTTTCCATTACTCTGTGTCCTCTTCGGTTTCTCTCATAAGTGTTCTGTAGTTCTTGGAGTACAGATCTTTTGCCTTTTTGGTTAGGTTTATTCCTAGATATCTTATGGCTTTTGGTGCAGTTGTAAATGGCATTGATTCCTTGATTTTTCTGTCAGCTTCTTCATTATTGATGTATAGAAATGCAACAGGTTTATGTGTATTGATTTTGCATCCTGCCACTTTACTGAATTTGTGTATCAATTTTAGCAGCTTTTGGGTGGAGTCTTTTGAGTTTTCTACATAAAGTATCAAGTAGTCTGCAAATAGTGAAAGTTCGACTTCTTTATTGCAATTCTGAATGCCTTTTATTTTGTCGTTGCTATTGTTCGATTGCTGAAGCTAGGATTCCAGTACTGTATTGAATAACAATGATGACATCCTATCTTGTTCCTGATTGTAGAGCAAAAGCTCTCAATTTTTCCCCATTGAGGATATTAGCTGTGGATTTTTGTATAGGGCCTTTATGATGTTGAGATTTGTTCCCTCTGTCCCTACTTTGTTGAGGGGTTTTTATCAAGAATGGATGCTGTACTGTATCATAATCTTTTTCCTGCATCTGTTGAGGGGATCATGTTTCATATCTTTTCTTTTATTAGCGTGTTGTAACACTGATTGATTAGCAAATACTGAATTACCCTTACAGCCCAGGAATAAATCCCACTTGATTGTAGTGAATGACTCTTTTAATGTACTGTTGGATTCAGTTTGCTAGTATTTCGTTGAGAATTTTTGCCTCCATGTTCACTAGGGATATTGTCTGTAATTCTCTCTCTCTTTTTTTTTTTTTTTTTTTGTGGAGTCTTTGGTTTTGGAATTAAGGTAATCACTGGCCTCCATAGAATGAGTTTAGAAATTTACTTTCCATGTCGTCTTGTTTTGGTTTTGGTTTTTTGGTTTTTTTTGTTTTTGTTTTTTTCTTTTGAACAGTTCCAGAAGAGTAGGTATTAAAGTTTTCTTTAAATGTTTAGTAGAAATCCCATGGGAAGCCATCTTACCCTGGACTTTTGTTTGTTGGGAGATTTTTGATTACTGATTCAGTTTCTTTGCCGCTTATTGGTCTGTCCAAATTTTATATTTCTCCTATTTCAGTTCTGGTAATTTATATGTTTATAGGAATTTATACATTTCTTCCAGATTGCCCAATTTGTTGGCATATAATTTTTCATAATATTCCCTTGTTACTGTTTTAATTTCTGTGGTATTGGATGTTTCTTCTCTCTCATTTGTGATTTTATTTATTTGAAAATGTTCTTTTTCCTTTTTGATAAGTTTGCCTAGAGGTTTATCAATTTGTTTATTCTTTCAAAGAACAAGCTCCTAGTTTTATTGAGCTGTTCTATTTTTGTTTGTTTGTTTCTGTATCATTTATTTCTGTTCTAATCTTTATTATTTGCCTTCTTCTGCCACCTTTAGTCTTCATTTTTTTTTTTCTCCTTCCAGGTCCTTTAGTATAAGGTTAGGTTGTATATCTGAGGTTTTTCTTGCTTCTTGAGATAGATCTGTATTGCTATACATTTCCCTCTTACAACCACTTTTGCTGCATCCCAAAGGTTTTGAACCATTTTGTTTTCATTTTCGTTTATTTACATGTATTTTTAAAATTTCTTCTTTAATTTCCTGTTTGACCCATTCATTCTTTAGTAGCATGTTCTTTATCTTCCACTTATTTGTGGTCTTTCGAGATTTTTTCTTGTTGTTAACTTCTTATTTCATAGGGTTATGGTCAGAAAAGATGCCTGGTACGACCTCAATTTTTTGTATTTGTTGAGGGCTGATTTGTGAACCAGTATGTGATCTATTCTGGAGAATGTCCTATCTGCACTTAAAAAGAATGTGTATTCTGCTGCTTTAGGAAGAAATGTTCTGAATATATATTTGTTAAGTCCATCTGGTCCAGTGTGTCACTCAAAGCTATTGTTTCCTTGTTGATTTCTTCTTAGATAATCTGTCCATTGCATATCTTGTGAGGTGTTAAAGTCCCCTACTATTATTGTATTATCATCAATGAGTTCCATTATGTTTATTAATTGTTTTATATATTTGAGTGCTCCCAAGTTGGGGGTATAAATATGTATAATTGTTAGATCCTCTTGTTGGATTTTCTCCTTTATTAAGATATAGTGCCACTCTTCACCTCTTGTTACAGTGTGGTTTAAAATCTAGTTTGATATAAGTATTGCTACTCTGGCTGTCTTTTGACATCCATTAGTATAATCAGTAACTCAGTACTCTCACTTTCAATCTACAGGTGTCTTTAGGTCTAAAATGAGTCTCTTGCAAGCAGCATAAAGATGGGTATTGTTTTTTTTATTCATTCTGACAACTTATGTCTTTTGTGCTCGCTTCGGCAGCACATATACTGACAACTTACGTCTTTTGATTAGGGCATTTAGTCCATTTATATTCAGAGTGATTATTGGTCATTTTCAATTTAGTGCCATTTTATTGCTTATTCTGTTATTTTTTCTGTAGATTTTCTCTGTTCCTTTCTTCTTATGTGTGGCAGTTTTGGTCTTTCTTTACCACTCAGTTTTCCTTTAATATTTCTTGCAGAGCTGTTGTAGTGGTCATGAACTCCTTGATTTTTTTGCCTGTCTGGGAAATTCTGTTCTCTCATTCTATTCTGAATGGTAGTCTTGATGGATAGAGTATTCATGGCTGCATATTTTCCCCCCCTCAGCATGTTCAGCATATCATGCCACTTCCTTCTGGCTTGCCAAATTGCTGTTGAGAAATCCACAGCTAGCTTCATTCGTTTTCCCTTGTAAGTTAAAGACTTCTTTGTCTGTGGCTTTTAATTTTTTTTTCTTTGTTGCTGTATCTTGCAAATTTAATTACAATATGTCTTGTTGGCCTGCTTTTGTTGATTTTGATGGGAGTTGTGCCTTCTTGTTCTGGATGTCTGTTTTCTTCCCCAGAGTAGAGAAGTTTCTGCTGTCATTTCTTGAAATAAGTTTTCTGCCCTTTTTCCTCTCTTCTTCTTTTGGGACTCCTATAATAATGAATGTTATTACATTTGATGGAATCACTGACTTCCCTAAGTCTGTTCTCGGATTGAATTCAGTTCTTTCTCTCTTTTGTTTAGCTTCATTAATTTCCAGTATTATGTCCTCATATGTCACTAATTCATTTCTCTGTGTCCTCCAGCCTGCTGTTCATTGCATCAAGCCTGTTTCTAGTTTCATTTATCATATTCTTCCTGTCTGAGTGGTTCTTTTTTAACCTTTTTTCTCTGTGGTAAGGGTTTCACTGATGTCTTCTATTCTTTTTGAAAGTCTAGTGAATATCCTTATGATGGCTGCTTTAAATTCTTCATCAAGCCCATTACTTATGTTTGTTTTACTTAGATCTCTAGCTGAGGCCTTATCTTGTTCTTCCATTTGGGATAAATCCCTCCATCTTATCATTTTTTTCTAAGTTTGTGCCTTCTTCTGTGTGTTAAAAAAGCCAGTTATATCCCTTGCTCCTGAAAATAATGACCTGATGAAGAAGAGGTCATGTACCCAGAGCATGATGTTTCAAGGTGTCTTCAATGTGTGCTGCATTGGCTCTGCTGTTATGTCTTTGCTGCTCTTTCAGGCCAGTCATGCTCAGAGGCAAGTCTACTTGCCTGCTATGGGCAGTGTTCAGTTGCTGCCCTGAAAGTGGTGAGTTTTAGGTGTACCCTGGTCTGCTTATGAAATGAGAACAGACACCAACTCCAGCAAAACTGAGGCCCTTGAAAACTCTCTGGTCAGGAGATGTTCTGTGATCAGGCTTTTGTGCTGGTCTTCTCAAGGAGGGGCCTGCCTTGTTGTGACTGAGGCAAGCTAGACTGAGAAGGGCAGTCAGAGAGAAGGGAGATGTAGCTTGGTGTAAGCAAGTTAGGCAGCCAGGGTCAGTGCTGCTCTGCTTTCCACAGATTGCTCTATGTTTATGCTGAGGGGTAGGGAAGGAAAATGGTGCCATCCAGCTTGTTTGTTCCCACGGGGGGTGTCTCTAGGAATGCTGCCTCTCAGGGCTGTGCTCTGGAAGAGCAAATAATCTCCCCCTCTGTGTGCCCCAGGCATTTTTCAGATAGCTGTTTTCATGCTGTCTGCCTGGGGTTGTTTGCTTGCCTTCTCTCCTGGAGCTACTCAGTGCCCCTGGGGCTCTATGCCAACCAAGGCCACTGACCTTTAAAACTCCTGGCTTTAAGCCCTGCTGTTTGGAAGAGCTAATGAAATTCAGCACCTTCATTTTCCAAGCCAATGGCTTTGGGGAAATGTTTTCCTTGCGTGTTTCCCTGTGTGCTCCTTTCTCTCCTGCCCTTCTCCACAACCACAGCTCCTTTCCCTCTGTAGCACCCATAATCTGTTTCCCCCTTAAACCACATCTACACACTTCCTACCTTCTTCAGTGTGGCCTCCTCTCTCCCTTTAGTTATGGTTTGTTCTGTCAATCTTTGGGTCAATTTTTGAGGTATTTAGGATGATTTGATAGTTATCTAGTTGTGCATATGTGACAAGATAAGCCTATGGCCCTTCCATGCCACTGTAATCTTCCTGTTCTCCTAAAATTTTTCTAAAATAATAATAATTTAAAATATACAGATCCAAGAAGCTCAGAAAACACCAAGCAAGATATGTTTTTGAAAAGGAAAAAAAGAGAGGCTCAGTGGGTTAAAGCCTCTGCCTTTGGCTCAGGTGATGATCCCAGGGTCCTGGGATCGAGCCCGCATTGGGCTGTCTGCTCTGCAGGGAGCCTGCTTCCTCCTCTCTCTCTGCCTGCCTCTCTGCCTACTTGTGATTTCTCTCTGTCAAATAAATAAAAATAAAAATATTAAAAAAAAAAAAGAAAAGGAAAGAAAGACAAAAAAAGACATAATATTCATGCTTGTGAAAATCACTGATGAAGATACCGTATTGAAGGCAGCCAGAGAAAAAAAGACACATGACATACAGAGGAGCAAAGAATTAGAGCAAACTTCTTATAGAAAGTATGTAAGCCAGGAGACAATAGAGTGACAGCTTTAGAGTATTGAGGTAAGGAAAGTAACTACCTACCCAGAATTCTTTAAGTGGTGAAAATATTTTTCAAATATAAAGGAGGAAAAAAAATTTAGAGAACTCATTACCAGTACTCATGTACTACAAGAAATATAAAAGGGATATCCTTTAAGCAAAAGTAATATATTGATAGTCAAATCTGCATAAAGAAACATACACTTCTAAATGTGATACAAATACTCAGTAAACTAAATTAAAACAAACAACATTTCAACATGGCAGAAATGAGTCTATATACTTCATCGATTATTATATATTAGAAAATAATAAGCAGTAGAATAGAAGATAGGATTTCAGAAATAGTCCACCCTATAATTCCTGGATGATAATGATGATTATTATGATAATGATATGATGATGAGGACTATGACAACTAGATGCAGAGTGAATCTTTAGGCACTTTACATATATTAAAGTCTTTACTATTCACCACATTTAATGAGGTAAGTGATGTTATTATCACCATTTTTACCAATGAGAAAACTGAAAACCAGCAAGATTAAATACTTGACCAGGGTCACACAGTCTGGAACTACAGCATCTGTATCTACTACATGCAATCAGAAGCTACTTCTGTGATAACTTTCAAAGCAGATATTTTTGAAGAAAATCTTTATAACATTCATGGGTCTTCATTTATGATATGCTAAGGTAGTAATAGCAGAACTGGCAGTATTTTTAACTAACAAATAAAAGCATCCTCTTTTACATTAATGAGTAAGATTTTCTTTTGGATATTTTAATAATTTTGAAACTTAAGTTTTAGATATGAAAGAAAGAAATTGTGATTTCTCCTAAAAAGCAATATATTTTTTAAAGATTTTATTTATTTATTCAACAGAGATCACAAGTAAGCAGAGAGGCAGGCAGAGAGAGAGAGAGGGAAGCAGGCTCCCCATTGAGCAATGTGGGACTTGATCCCAGAACCCTGGGATCACTACCTGAGCCTAAGGCAGAGGCTTTAACCCAGTGAGCCACCCAAGCACCCCTAAAAAGCATTATTTTTAATAAATGATTATGAACCAAGTAGCTAAGATATAAGCTTTTTTCTACTTTATATTTCTGTATTGAATTTGTTCACCTTACAGTCTCTACAGTACTCAAGTAAAATATATTTAAAAGAAATATACATTATAGGAATCAGTTAATGTGTTAATATTGTTGCCATATTCATAATAGAATGGTGCTTAATTATGCTATTTTAATAGTCATGTTACTTAAATTACTAAATATTCACAAAATAATATGTTTAAATGGTACCTCATCCAGTGTAAATTCAATTACTTTAGGTGTCGGTACCTTGGGGTGTTCAGTATTTCAGAAATGTGATAATATGTTTCAATGTAAATTATTTACTATGGGTGCAGCATGGCAGAAATGTAACTAAGTGTAACTTAGTGTAACTAAGTGTAAATGATGTAGAGGTTAGAAACAAGTCCTTAAATTTGGATTACTTGCATTGCAGCATTGCTTATAGCAGCAGAAGGAAGGAAGGAAAGAAGGGCCAGAAAGAAAGCAAAAGAAAGGAAGGAAGGAAGAGAAAGAAAACAAAAAGAAGAAAACAGAAAAAGAGAATGAAAGATGAATTAGTGAGACTTATATAATAAACTACTGTATTAGTACAGTTTGCTATGTATTTCTAGTTCTTCACTGTCTAGGGTCATGGTAGGCTTGAACTTCCCTTGGCCCATGAAGTTTGGCATCACCGTAAATTTGAGCATACATTTCCTGGTCACTTCTGGACAGAATTTTAAGAGCTTAGATGTGTTTTACTATGTTGTCTCTTTGCAGTGACACTCAGCATCTTCAGATGGTGGCTGCTTGGTCATTTGGGGTCCAACTTAGAAGAAGAGAGAGAGAAGAGCCCTGTAATAAATACAGGTTTATTACAGAAGCTGTAATAAACATGTATTATGAGAAATAAAGAAGTCTTTGTTGTTTTAAACAAGAAAGATTATCAATGTCTTTATTACTAAATGATTATTTACCCTAGTTGATGTATATCTTATAATCATAAACTGAAATACTGCATTTCTGTTTAAAAGCATAAGCTTCAGGGCGCCTGGGTGGCTCAGTGGCTCAGGTCATGGTCTCAGGGTCCTGGGATGGAGCCCTGCGTCAGGCTCTCTGCTCAGCGAGGAACCTGCTTCCTCCTCTCTCTCTGCCTCCCTCTCTGTCTACTTGTGATCTCTGTCTATAAAATAAATAAAATCTTAAAAATAAGATTCATCTATATTTCAAATGAAATTAAAAGTTAAAAGTTCATCTATTTGTTGATTAGATATATAATTGGAAAATCTGGACTCTATTTGTGACTGAAGGAGCTGGGTAATGCGATAGTACTACGGACCTAGTGTACAGTGATAGAGAGAAGCTGAGATAGATAGTAATTTATTGATTGATTTACTTTTTGCTCTGAAGGGAAAATGTTTTCTGATAAACAATGTAGTAAAGCAAATCAACAGCCTTATAGCCATGTAGCTTGGATTAGAAAAAGTGCTTAGTAATATTATTCAAATCTGTTGTATCTAATTGCAAAGTTTCTTATAGAGTACCCTGGGAGACTGAATAAATGTTAAATAATTATCTCTTACCATAAAGGCTGTCCTTGAATATACACAATTACGGAAATGAGCTAAAATACTCATCATTCAGTATTTTTGAAACTAAGAGAGGACATAAAATACTAATAAACACCAGTAATTACTGGTGTTTTTACATTTACATGATGTTCAAAACACTAACTTTAAAAGCCCCAACTTTATTTTCGTATTTTTCTATAAAACAGTTTTTTAAAGATTAATTTACTTATTTGAGAGAGAGAGCACACTACAGCACGAATTGGGGTAGGGGCAGAGGGAAATAGAGAGAATCCTCAAGCAGAGTCTCAACTGAGCCTGGAGCCCATAGGGCTTGATCCCAGGACCTTGTGAGCATGACCTGAGCCAAAATAAAAAGTTGGCAGCTTAAGTGACTGAGCCACCCAGGCACTCCTCTATAATAATTTTTGATGTTTCTTTATCTTTTTAAACAGGCTTTGATATCTCTACTAAATATCTATACAGAAAAACTACTAGCTTAAAATAATTATTATATCCTTTAAATCTCTTTTAAATGAAAAAAAATGAATACCATTCTTCAAGGTAGATTCCTTGATAAAATAAATTTCTAGACAATTGACAAACAAATGTATGAAATAATATTTGATGTCTTACCTCAGGAAAGGGCCTCTTATTTTATCTCACAAAAACGTACATAGGGCAGCACCAAAAAAGTGCAAAATTGAAAGAATGGCTTTGGCTTTATTGTTGTTTTTTAATATAAAGGAAAATTTTCTTGAAAACATTGAGAATTCAGTTGCTGCTTATAAAATATTTATCATCTATTCAGTAAAATATTTCCTGTATTCTGAAAAGAACAAAATTTGTTGTAATATTATGCTGTTGATACTTTACTACTGCAATAAAATGCTTCCTTGGAAATACTCAGATTTGTTTTAGTAGTACCTTAAAATAACTTACAATAATATTGGTTATTTTTCCCACTGACCAATTTTATTTATTTATTTGAATAATTTTTTTCAAATTGGCATTTGTACACCTAAAGATGGGGAAGCAAAAGAATTTTTCCTGGGTTGTGTATAAAAACTTTCAAGAGAAAAGTGGGGAAGTGGGAAAACATCCTCTAATAGAAAGCCAAACAAGATCAAATTTCTTTGCAAATGCACAAAGCTAAATTGAAAGCCTAGCCTTTCAGCAAATGTTTAACTACAATGGAATCCATGCCTATTTCTAGTACCCTAATTGGAAAGTCCAGAATAGTTTAACTAGAAGATAACATTTCCTTAAAATTTGGTACTCTCTTTTCATTAAGTATTCATCATTCTAAATGTAAACTTCTTCAGAATACTCTTCTTATAAAGGAAATGGAAAGAAATTTGGCTTTAAGAATTAGACATTTTCAGTTGGTAAGAAAATATCTACTAGGTATAGATAAAATGAAAATAGTCACGTTTTGCCACCAAATAATGAAATACCACCATGAAAACCTATGAAACATAATAAGGGTAATGAAAAGAAGTGCTCATAAAGAGAGTCTTCATCAGCATTAGAGTAAATGGCATGTAAGCAAATCTAAGCTTAATATCATAGTGATGGAAATAAAAAAGAAAACAATTACAATGAAGACTTTCTACCATTCAGGTCACATAAAAATGAAAATAACATCTGGATTGTTGTTATAGTAAAGGAAGCAGCTTCTGCCAGGACTTCTAGAATGTAAGGAGACAAGTGTTCTTGCAGTACCTATGTACCAGCCAGTCACAGACTCTCTAGCCAGCAGCAGGTAGTTAAGTTATACTGAGGCCAAATGAAAATGTAGAAGAGTAAGTCTAAGCACTCCAGCTGGGCTACAGGCAAATTTTCATTCATCTATTCACTTATATATTCATTCAGCACAGATTTATTATGTAGCTAGTATATGGTAGAAACTGTCCTAGATATTGCAGATGTAAAGATGAATAAAGGGGCTCAGTGGGCTAAAGCCTCTACCTTCGGCTCAGGTCATGATCCCAGGGTTCTGGGATCGAGCCCCAAATCGGGCTCTCTGTTCAATGGGGAACCTGATTTCTCCTCTCTCTCTCTCTCTGCCTACTTGTGATCTCTCTGTCAGATAAATTTTAAAAAAAAAAGATGAATAAAACAATGTCCTGTTCTCTCAAAGGACTAAATCTTGTGGAGGAACACAAATAGATGAGCAAATTGATGCAACAGGGCATTGGAAGTGCTCAGATAGAAGCAGTAAAGTCAGTTCTGCCTTAAATTTGAATAACTTTTTGAAAATTTCCCCTCCAATTAAGGAGAACAGTTTTTTTTTCCTACATCCTTAGGATCCTTGTTACATATTTAGATAGAATCTGAGAGATGATACTAATTACATTATCAGAATATATATAATTAGATCACAAATTGAGTGGTATATACAAAATTTTCTAAAGAAACATAAAGAAAGGGGAATAATGAGGACTGGAGTATTAAGAGGTGAAGTCAGAGGCAAGACTGAATTAAAAATAGAGATGGGATAAGAGTCTGTACTTAGATACATAGATACATTAGATTTATACTGTATCTAGATGGTAGGTATGAGAGAAATCATCATGTTCTGTGGTATATCTGCATCGTTGCAAAGGCTTTCTAATGATGTTCCATCATACCTTCTTTTGAGATGATTCTTTTATGAAAACTTGAAGTATTCATTTTCATTTTTCTTGTTACTGGTTCTTTCTCCTCAGTTCTTTCCTGTTGGCCATATTTTTAAAAAATTTTTTTAAATATTTTATTTATTTGACAGAAATCACAACCAGGCAGAGAGGCAGGCAGAGAGAGAGGAGGAAGCAGGCTCCCTGTGGAGCAGAGAGCCCAATGCGGGGCTCAATCCCAGGACCCCGGGATCATGACTTGAGCCGAAGGCAGAGGCTTTAACCCACTGAGCCACCCAGGCGCCCCTGGCCATATTTTTATTAGATCTTTAAATACTTATTTTGGTTACTTTAAAGCTGTTATCTGATTGTTTTAATATATAGTCCTCTCTAGTAAATCTGATTATTTTGGATTCTTTATTTTATGATATTGTTGTGTGTGTGTGTGTGTGTGTGTGTGTGTGTGTGTACTCTAAGTTTGATTGAACACTGACTTTGTATGTAGGAAAAAGACCAAAATCAATATTATTTAATGCCTGGAGGTGGGCAGCCTCACCTGCCAGACCATTATTTTGGGAGATTGACTTAAACCAATTAGAGATTGAGATGGATTTCCATTTTGCTATTTCTGTCCTTTCCATCAATTCACCAGAGTCCAGTTCCTCCAGAAAAGGGCTGATAATACCTTGTACTTCAGTTGTGGCTTGGGATTCTGAATGGTTTTTCTCATTGTTATTGCTCAACCTTCAGCTTTTAGTGGTCCTAACACATACCTGTGCCCCTGAGGTCTCTCAGCACACTCTCACCCCTCCTCCAGTGGTAGATTGCTTTTCTTGGTGGGAGCAACGCAGCTTCTGTTCTCCTGGCACAGCTTCAGTCTTCCTCAGAGACCTGTGCTACCAAGTGCTCTGTTTCTCAACACTCCTACTCTTCTAATGACAGCCAGTTTCTGCTTTGTGTCTGTGGGTTCTTGAGCAGAGGAGTTTTCTGATTCCCAGAAAGAGTAGGCTTTGCTTTTTATCATAAAGACTGTTCCTTGAGGGGCGCCTGGGTGGCTCAGTGGGTTAAAGCCTCTGCCTTCAGCTCAGGTCATGATCCCAGGGTCCTGGGATCGAGCCCCGCATTGGGCTCTCTGCTCTGCAGGGAGTCTGCTTCCTCCTCTCTCTCTCTCTGCCTGTCTCTCTGCCTAGTTGTGATTTCTCTCTGTCAATAAATAAAATATTTTTTTTAAAAAAAAGACTGTTCCTTGATCCTCCTCAGAAGTAGAGGACTTTTGCTTTTAATCTCACCACAGAAGCAATGGATATTTGCCTTGACCCTGGAGGTGACAGTGTTTGTTGCCACCAGTGCCTTTAAGATTTTGCTTCATGTTGGAGTATGTCTAGGGAAGAAGGTGATACTCAATTCTTGTCCCCCAGTATCAGCTGATCACTTCCTGTCTATTGGGTTCCAAAGGGGACTCTTACCTGTTCCCTGCCCTGCCCCAAGTCAGTCTTTCTCACTTCCATCCTTCATTCCTTCTTTCCTTCCTTCCTTCCTTTTTCTTTTTTAAGATTTTATTTATTTATATGTGAGAGAGAGAGAGAAAGAGACAGAGCATGAGCAGGGAAAGGGGCAGAGGGAGAAGCAGACTCCCAGCAGAACCGGAAGCCCAATCCCAGGCTCCCGGCATCATGACCTGAGGCAAAGGTAGACGCTTAATTGACTGAGCTTAGCTGACTGAGCCATTCAGGCATCACCCATCCTTGACCCCTGTGCCAGTCTTTCTTCTGAGTACCTAACAAAGGACTAGGGAAAATAATTTGTGAGTGCAGACTCTTTTGTGTCTTTGGCTCCCAGTGATTCAAAACTAACATATTAGCCTGTATCAAGGCTTTAAGGAGCTGTAAAATTTTAGTTGATTTCTTCTTAGCTGCTTGTATGGTGATCAGTTCTTCCAGAAACCTGCAAAAATCAAACAAATGCTGTGACTCATTTTTCCTTTGTTGTCACTTTTTATAATATAATTTACCTACCTTGCCACTGTAGCTTTCAGATTGTTTTAGGGAGAATTATGATTTTTGCCAATTACCTGCCTTTTTTCTTTTAATTAAGTGGTGACATTCTTTTGCTAATTTCTATATCTAATCAGAAAACAAGAGCTAATGTTTCTTTAAATTATCAACTTAAATCTTCTTGATATTTTCCTAATAAGAAAGGAGACTGAAGGGGATTTGTTTAATGATTATTCAGTATTTTACATTGCTTTGAGGCTAGGCCAAAATGTAGTACTAACCAAAAATTTTAGCAATAATACAGGTTTTTTAGAAATTAATATAATGAAATAGGCACTGATCTATCATTAAGCTCTAGCCTTCCTTTTTGAGTAAGTACATTTAATCATATCTCAGGCTTCTCTGTGGAGATAGAGTAAACTTTTCTGATTATTCTCTAACTACGATGGCATAATGTAATAATATTCAAACCTTTTAACCCATGCAACTCTTCGAGCAAATGAAAGTTGCATACATTCTTAGTATAGAAATAACAAAAGGTTATTTTAAAAAAAAGATTATTTATATTTCAAAAATATTTCAAAATATTCAAAGGTTGGGAGGGGGAAGATGAAAAGGCAACTTTCTGTCTTCTGCTCTTCGTCTGTCCCTCAAAACTCTAAAGTGGGCCACGAGCAGCCTCAGAGTAAGCTGGGGATTTCTCAGTAAAATAAAGCAAAACTACCCCAGACCTACTTAATCTGAATTGTTGGAAATAAAGCCCAGGCATGTGTATTTTAATCTGCTCTTCAGGTAATTCTTATGCTCGATAGGGCATTTTGTAGCATATAATAAGACCACTGAAAATAGCAGAAAATTACCATTTTAATTTGACTCTGTGATTTATTAAATAAGTACTGATTTATAATAGTATACATAGTAACAAACCCTGAAGCACTAATGTCACTAAACTTTCAGAAAGTCTTATACCAAAGACCATCTCCACATTTCTTCTAAATAGTTTTGATTTACTGTATATGTGGCTTTATAAGAGAAGTCCCAAATTAAAAATGACTAAATGGAATGGTATATAAAAATTAGGCAATACAAAAGTGGTACATTATAGTTATTTTCCAGTTAAAATATGCCAACTTTTTTTATATACTGGAAATGGAAAATAAACTCATTTTAAAATAAGCTACAAGAACTATTATTTTAAAATTGGCAATCATGTGAAACACATACCCAAATCTCCTGGAATTTTATAATACATTTGTTGGGACCGTATAATATCTTATCTGAGAAGTGTTAAAACATATTTAAAGAAGAGTTAAGAAAAACAATTAAGCATAGAATAATCATAGGACCTACTTATTAAATTTCCTCATTTATAACTAATTGTTCATAAAGAAATGTTGATTTATAGGAGGTCTAAAAGTTCAGGTTGATAAGCCTCATGTATTTGAGTTTTTCAAAGTGATTGAGTATTTTTTTAATTGAAAAGCAAAATTTTTTTCCTGATTCAAAGAGACTCCTATTACTTTATAAATGTTATAAAATATATAATTCACTTTTTTTTGAAGTCTGAAAGAAAATTGTTAAGTTTGAAGTATGGGGAAACTATCATCTACATGAGTGAATATGACACTGTATATTCTACTATGAAAATGTCACAAAAAGGGACGCCTGGGTGGCTCAGTTGGTTAAGCAGCTGCCTTCGGCTCAGGTCATGATCCCAGCGTCCTGGGATCGAGTCCCACATTGGGCTCCGTGCTCCGCGGGGAGCCTGCTTCTCTCTCTGTCTCTGCCTGCCACTCTGTCTGCCTGTGCTCACTCTCACTCTCTCTCTGATAAATAAATAAAAAATCTTTAAAAAAAAAAAAAAAAGAAAAGAAAATGCCACAAAAAGAAAACCTCCCAAATAAAGATCCTAATTTAGAAGAAGTGAAACCAAGAACTGTAGGGAAAGAAACTGGTGATATGAAGCCTCCAGAGCAAGGGAACCTTGAGTTAGACCTACCCCAGAATATATGAATGCAAGAAAACACACTCCATCTTGGTTAAACCTGATTGTGTTGTGTCTTTGCTGTCACTTAAAATCCAGAGTCCTGAGGCTCTGTGCATTCCATCAAGTAAGTATGAAGTCTTTTTATATCATTCCCATCTATTAGCATAAGATGTATATCAGGATAACTACTATAAAATTATGAGACTAGAGTATTCTCTTAAAGATTCCCTCTAAGGACATCTGGGTGACTCAGTTGGTTAATCATCTGACTCCAGATTTCAACTCAGGTCATGATCTCACAGGTGGTCAGGTTGAGTCCCATATAGAGCTCTCTGCTCAGTGGGGCATCTGCTTGAGATTCTCTCTGTCCCTCTCCTTCTGCCCCTGCCCCCTAAAATAAATAAATAAATCTTAAAAAAAAAAAAAAGGTTGAAGTTTGCATCTTATTTTGTTATGCCCACTTCTGTTTTCTTATGCTGAGTATGTTTATTTTCTTCTTCATTTCTTGACTGATTTGTCATGAGTTTCTCTGACAGTTTTTTTTTTCAGCATAACAGTATTCATTGTTTTGCACAACACCCAGTGCTCCATGCAAAATGTACCCTCCCTATTACCCACCACCTGTTCCCCCAACCTCCCACCCCTGACCCTTCAAAACCCTCAGGTTGTTTTTCAGAGTCCATAGTCTCCTATGGTTCGCCTCCCCTTCCAATTTTTTTTTTTTATAAACATATATTGTATTTTTATCACCAGGGGTACAGGTCTGTGAATCGCCAGGTTTACACACTTCACAGCACTCACCATAGCACATAGCCTCCCCAATGTCCATAACCCCCTCCCCCTCTCCCAACCCCACCTCCCCCCAGCAACCCCCAGTTTGTTTTGTGAGATTAAGAGTCATTTATGGTTTGTCTCCCTCCCAATCCCATTTTGTTTCATTTATTCTTCTCCTATCCCCCTAACCCCCCATATTGCTTCTCCATGTCCTCATATCAGGGAGATCATATGATAGTTGTCTTTCTCCGATTGACTTATTTCACTAAGCATGATACCCTCTAGTTCCATCCACGTCGTTGCAAATGGCAAGATTTCATTTCTTTTGATGGCTGCATAGTATTCCATTGTGTATATATACCACCTCTTCTTTATCCATTCATCTGTTGATGGACATCTAGGTTCTTTCCATAGTCTGGCTATTGTAGACATTGCTGCTATAAACATTCGGGTACACGTGCCCCTTCGGATCACTGTGTTTGTATCTTTAGGGTAAATACCCAGTAGTGCCATTGCTGGGTCATAGGGTAGTTCTATTTTCAACATTTTGAGGAACCTCCATGCTGTTTTCCAGAGTGGTTGCACCAGCTTGCATTCCCACCAACAGTGGAGGAGGGTTCCCCTTTCTCCACATCCTCGCCAGCATCTGTCATTTCCTGACTTGTTAATTTGAGCCATTCTGACTGGTGTGAGGTGATATCTCATTGTGGTTTTGATTTGTATTTCCCTGATGCCGAGTGACGTGGAGCAAGTACTCATGAAAGAAATGGAGGAAGACACAAAGAAATGGAAAAATGTTCCATGCTCCTGGATTGGAAGAATAAATATTGTGAAAATGTCTATGCTACCTAAAGCAATCTACACATTTAATGCAATCCCTATCAAAATACCATCCATTTTTTTCAAAGAAATGGAACAAATAATCCTAAAATTTATATGGAACCAGAAAAGACCTCGAATAGCCAAAGGAATATTGAAAAAGAAAGCCAAAGTTGGTGGCATCACAATTCCGGACTTCAAGCTCTGTTACAAAGCTGTCATCATCAAGACAGCATGGTACTGGCACAAAAACAGACACATAGATCAGTGGAACAGAATAGAGAGCCCAGAAATAGACCCTCAACTCTATGGTCAACTAATCTTCGACAAAGCAGGAAAGAATGTCCAATGGAAAAAAGACAGCCTCTTCAATAAATGGTGCTGGGAAAATTGGACAGCCACATGCAGAAAAATGAAATTGGACCATTTCCTTACACCACACACGAAAATAGACTCAAAATGGATGCAGGACCTCAATGTGAGAAAGGAATCCATCAAAATCCTTGAGGAGAACACAGGCAGCAACCTCTTTGACCTCAGCCGCAGCAACATCTTCCTAGGAACAATGGCAAAGGCAAGGGAAGCAAGGGCAAAAATGAACTATTGGGATTTCATCAAGATCAAAAGCTTTTGCACAGCAAAGGAAACAGTTAACAAAACCAAAAGACAACTGACAGAATGGGAGAAGATATTTGCAAACGACATATCAGATAAAGGGCTAGTATCCAAAATCTATAAGGAACTTAGCAATCTCTGACAGTTTTTGAAATGAATAGGTTTGCAAATTATACTGTTCTCTTGTTTCACTGCCTTTCCTTTTTTAAGTATATTTTAATCCTTAATTTTTATGTTTTTTTTCTGTTTTCTTAAGCATTTTGTAATTATTTTCTTAGCTTGTTTCATATTTATTTTGATAGCTTATTTTAACAAATAATTTGAAAATTTATTACATATGATAATATAATTAAATGTATTAATTTTAATTCATATATCTTATTTGTCATATATCATAACTTTTTATTTTTACTCAAAACCATTAAATGAAATTAATTTCCAGCTAAAATGTTATTTTCAGGGTGCCTGGGTGGCACATGGGTTTAGCGTCTGCCTTTGGCTCAAGTTATGACCCCAGGGTCCTGGGATGACACCCAAATCAGGGTCTCTACTCAGCAGGGAGTCTGCTTCTTCCTCTGCCCCTCCCCCCTGCTCATGCTTGCTTTCTTCTCTCTCTCTCTCTCTCAAATAAATAAATAAAATCTTCAAAAATAAATAAATAAATGCAATTTATTTTTTATTTCTTCTCTTATCCAATGGTTAAATTTTTAATTTCATATACTTTTATGTTTTATTTACCTTTAATTGCTATCTTCATTACATGGTAATTATAGAAAATGTTCTGTATAACTCCTATCTAAAATCTGTTAAATTTTTTTGTGGCTTTCTATATTTCTAAATATCCATTTACTTTGTACTAGTCTATTGTCTTTGTCATATTGTTTGTGGGTTATATATCAATTAAAGCTTATTCATTAAATTTCTCTTCTACATCATACGTCTCTTTTAATTTGGTCTATCAAAAGCTGAGAAAATGTAGCCTAAAATCCGTAGATATGTTGTAGCCTTGAGTTTTTATCCTTATAGAATTTTCAGCAGATACTTTAGTACAGAATCAATTATGGCTGTGTCTAGGGTCTTATTTCTTAAGACATGGCACCATATAAGAAGGAGATGCAATATGCAGCCACAAATATATTTACTTTCACATATGGTATAACCAAGTTATCAGAAATATAAAGTATGTATGGATCCCAAGGATCCAAAACCATCATCTTATAAATTCTTCCCTTTTTTAAATGATGAAAACCCCTTTAAAACACACACAGAACCCAAAACCAAAGTACCACACCATGTCCTAACGCAACCAGGAGTGCTCATGAGCATTGCAGTTTTTACTGAGTTCTAAGTTCTACTCGTTGGGTTTCAGCTGAGATCTTGGCTCATTACTTTGTAGTACAAGCATTCTGAAATTCATCTCTTCATCTTACCTGTTTCTCCATATTAGCTTGCTGACCTTGTACCGATCTCCTGAATTCATTAATTTAGCACACTTTATTTATACGTGTATTAATTTTTTTCCATGTAACAAATTATCACAAACTTAGTGACTTTAAAGAATACCCATTTATTAGCTCCCAGATTTGTATATGAGAAGTCCCTGCATAGTATGTTTAGTTCTGTGCTCAGAATCTTGTAAGACTAAAACTAGGGTGTTAGCTGGGCTGTGTTCCATTCTGGAAGCTCTGAAGGATTACTCCCACACTCATTTAGGTTATTAGCTCACAGTTTTAGGACTAAAGTCCTTAGTTTCTGACTGATTGTCAGCCAGGAGCTGCACATAAATCCTAGCGGTGTCCTACACTCCTTACCATGTGGCCACCAGTGGAGACTCACACTGATGCCAAATCCCTCTCAAGCTTTGAATCTCTGTCTCTCTAGAAAAAGCCCAGTTCTTTTTTTAAGTATTTTTTTCACTTTTTTATTGAAATAAAATACATGTAATAATATATCGAGAGATGTAGAAAGCCTTTATTGAGAGAGATCAATTTTTTAAGCAACCTGAAAGCAGCTCTTAACAACCAAGTTTTTGTTATGGAAAGAAAGTGAATCTTTAAACAAGAGGCAGACACTGAAGGAGGGGACAATTAGCAAGGCTACTACTCTCTTTCATGAGGCAAAGTCCAGGCAGGTATCATAGTGTAAGCTCTAGTTCTCTTAAATGTACTTGTTTATTGATTGTTTGACATAAAATAGTGCCATTAAATTCATAATTATGATTAACTCCTCCCATAATTTGACTGTAGTTTAGCTAAAGCATTTATATTGAAGTTATTTGTTTTCATTTCTCATTTTCTGTTATATAGATTTTAGTGATAAATTCAGAAAAGGAAAGTCCATTTTCAGGATTAATTTTAAGCCAGAGTAAACTAAATCAGATTTTAATAATCAAAATATATAATTCCACAATGTGAGTATTTTTATAAGACTCAGTGAAACAATGAATGTTATTGTGAATAGAACATTGTTTTTTACATTTACATTGGAAAGTGGAACACTATGTACAGTATCGTAATAAATCAACATGACATCAAAACATTCCTTCAAGTCTATCAATAAATGTTTTAAGTGTCTACTCTGGTAGGGAGACTGGGGGAAAAAATGAGTATCAGAACTGTAAGGAGTTTATATCTTTGCAGAGACAGAACTAGCATACACTGGGACATAAATTCTACACACCAAATACCCACTTGGGCAATTCAGACCGTAAGTACCAAAGAATTTCAGAAGAGGACAAAATCAATGTAGAGAACTCTTTGTGAATGAGGTAACCAGGAAATAAGAACAAAGCCAATTTGGATGGACTGAGTTATGAGGAGTTCCACCCTGTTCCCCCCATGAATATATGTATGTATGTCTGTGGTTTCACAGGGAGACACTCATCTGTTAGAACTTTAAAACCACATAAATGGTTTTATATATATATATAAAACACTATATATATATAGTGTTTGTATACATACATTTTATATATATACACACACACACACACACACACATGCATACACACTGTATAACCCAAAGTGACATGGGAAATTATCTCATTTGATAACAGAGTATAATGATGTGATTATTAAAGTTTAAATTAATTTTCGAGTCACTAATAACATAGTTGATTTGAACAAATTTGGGAATGGTTGTATTTAAAAAATTAATACCTACATTCATTTGTGTCATGTGGTTCTGTTCAAAAGAAATTTTATATTCTTCAGCCCTTCTCCTAGGAAGTTACCTTTCGATAGACTGCAATTCATTTAGCAGAATTTCTGTTGGATGGTTTCCATAACTGGTTTTCACCCTTAAAATGACCGTGTTTTAATGTATATATTTTTCTGATTTCAAAAGCAAGTATATAGAAAATAAAGCATTAAAGAAGAAGAAAAAAAATTTAACAAATGAAGTCCATCAGCCAATTAAAAAAAAAAAGGAAAGAAAACATTAAAGAAAACTGAATGTGTGAAAATTCTCATATCCAAAGATAACTATTTTGTTTAACTTGGTGTCCTTATCTTGCATAATTGTCTCCCCTATTTTTTCATGTCATTTAAAATCTAAATGGGGATTTATAAAATGAAATTTCCTCTTATAGTATCCCTTAGATTTCAATATCTTAATACATGTTCCCTTCAATTGATATCAGTTGTCATTTGTGGTGTCCATCTTGCAAATGTATCCACCTTGTAAGCAAAATAACTTCAGACAAAAATTGTAGAACACACATTTAATAAATTAAAATACTAAAAAGAACAAAAATTACTTTTCTTAGAACAAATTAGTATTGCACTAACCACAACTCTATTTGATTATTTCAATACCTACAAAGAAACTAAAAATTTTTACAATAGTTTTATTTATATAAGCCTTATCAAGAAGTTTGCTTCTTAGGAAGTGCTGCTATCCCCTCTGCCACAGAGAGTTTCATCTCCTTAATACAGCCTCTGAAGACTCTTTAGTTAATGTGTATTTGAAGTATCATTCTACTCACAATGAACTGTACTGAAAAGTACCATCAAGCCTTTAGCATTGAAAGAAATCAATCTAGTGATGGTAAATGGTCTGTGGTCTCACAGGGATAGACTCATCTGTTAAAACTTTAAAGCCATACAAATCAAATATCCTTTTCTTTTGTAGAGTGCTTTATGTGGACTTAATGTGTTTTTAACCCGCACAACACTAGCATTTTCTATTCTGGTGAGATGTACAGAAAACTCATTTCTTAAAGGTTCTGTGCAAGTAACCATTTCAGTTTGATTCAGCTTTTGTCACTGATCATGATGATCAGACGCTGAGACACTGATCAATGACCAAATAATGTTTTGACTTGTTTGTTGTTTTGCTATGTTGCACAGCCACATTTAACTATATATTTGCCAATAATTTGCAAAATCCTAATAACAGTTTTGATAGACTCTTAAATACAGCATTAGCAATTGCTTGCAATTTCAAAATAGCTGAATCATCTGAACCTTCTCTATGCCACCTACAATAAAATAAAACCATACAAATATATAAACTTTATGTTGAGACTGAAAGGACACAAAAGTGATTTTATTAAAAGGACTTTTGTATTTTAAAATTGTGATGACAAGAGAGCTATAACTTTCCCTGTTTTCAATAAAGTTTAAATTTGTGGCTTTTTCCACCTACTCCTTAGGGACAAAAGCAAAAACAAAACAAAATAAAAAACATCAATTTTTCATAGAAATTTTAAGACAAACCTACCAAAGTAAATGCATAGATTCTGAAAATTGTAGATACAACAGTTTTTCATTTAACATGAATAAACACTATTCCATTTTCAAAACCATATTTGGTCACTAAACTTGAAATTTTAATACAGTATTAATTACTTTGGAGCACAAAGCCATAAAGGCAACAGAAATCTAGCAATACTGAGAAACTTTTCTATGGGCTGGAAAGCATGTAAAACCGGATAAGTGGTTAAAAAAAAAAAAAAAAAAAAGCTTGAATTATACTGAGAACTTTTACCAAAGAGAGAACTTATTGCCAAGCTACTAAGGAAAATTATTTTGCTACAAGAATTATGTGATTTCCTCCCTTGGCTATCAAAGATATTTTATTTAGCTTGTTCCTCACATACTAATTTAAAATATATATATATATATATTTTAATATATTATATATAATATATATATAATATATATATTTTATATATATATATATATATATATTCTTTTGAACCTACCAATTTATGGCATACTTTGTTTTTAGAATTCCCTGAAAGATACAAAGATAAAATTTGGGTTAACATAGTTCATCGATTTCCTAGGAATTAAAATAGTACTGTGGATAGTCCTTGAAGAGAACCCCTGGAATTTTTCAGCGTTAACAAGCTTTTCAGCAAACCAGAGCAATTCAGTAAAACTATTACACAAATGTTGGGCGCCTGGGTGGCTCAGTGGGTTAAGCCGCTGCCTTCGGCTCAGGTCATGATCTCAGGATCCTGGGATCGAGTCCCGCATCGGGCTCTCTGCTCAGCGGAGAGCCTGCTTCCCTTCTTCTCTCTCTGCCTGCCTCTCTTGTGATTTCTCTCTGTCAAATAAATAAAATCTTTTAAAAAAAAAAAACTATTACACAAATGTGAGAGTTGCCACATACTTTTTTCTTCATAGATAATATTAAGATACTTTTCTAGACGATTCACAAGAAACATGCACATACACTCCCTTTTGCAATATGTTATCTTTTGTTTTGGACCTTAAAAGTGGTAGTGTCTCTTGAAAACACTAGTACTAAGAAAATAGCCCTCTAAAATTCCACAAAGTACTTGGGGGAAAAAAACAAACTCAAACATAAATCTTGGAGCTGTGCTCTTCTCCTCACATTGATTGCTTGAAAGCTAGAACACAATTTGTAGCACATCCCTAGCAGTAAAATCCTTGAATTATCACTCTTACACTTATTTTTATTTTACCCTATTATTATTCAGAGCTGTGCTCACCACTGACAGCTCATCTGATTTGATCCTGGCTAATGTTAACATGTAAGGAGTTTATCTGAATGAATAAGGAAGAATGGCTGAACTCCTTGGATATCTAAGCTATGAATCTAAAAGATCTAGTCAGTCATTTATGGAACACTTTGTTGATTAATACTGGTTTGTTAAATTATTCTAATGTATTGCTACAACTACTTCTTCCAATGTTGATAGTGAGAATGGATAGATAGATACATACATACATACATAAATTCATATATGAGAAACTTGAAATAAAAAGAATAACAAAACATAAACTGGTGATAAAGGAAATCTCTGCCTATCAATAATTAGGACACATGGTGTTATTGATGTATAAGTAATCTGCCTTATATCATGTGAACCATAAAGTATTTCAGAGTGAGGGAGTGGTTGTCCAGAGCTAAAACATTATGAGGCTATAATTATTTTATATTAGATTCCTTTTGCATTTTAATATAAATCAAAAGCATTTATTGTACAGGGCGTTTTTTAAAATTTGGGTAATAAAAGTGGTGATTCAAAACATTAGACAGCATTTCTAGCTGTGCCTGTAGGTCATGTGGAATGTTAAATGCCAACATGCCAACCAATCACAACCCAAACTCTGAGCAGCTCTTAAGATTATATATAATGAATAACAGATTGTAAGTTGTGGCTTTATGCATGATTCTAAGATCTTTTTAAAGCCTTGTTAAAAAATGTTGCCTTTTTCTGGGTGTTGTGCAAAAAGAATGAATACTGTTACGCTGAAAAAATAAATAAAATGGAAAAAAAAATGTTGCCTTTTAACTCTCCCTGTTTGACTACAGCCATATCTACATGGCCATACCCCATTATCTCACAGTATATGGTTGTCCAAACTAAGATAAGTGGCTCACAAAGATCAGAGAACAATGACAACAGGAGAGTTTGTATTTTCCTTTTTATGCGTTAATTACTATAATATCCACATTCAAATGAAAATACCTCTCTCCCAAATGAGGTCGTTCATTTTTCCAGGTGTTTTTATTCTCAATACCCAAAAGTATAAGAAAACAAAAAAAGATCTACAGTCTCTCTGTCAACATACTCCCTATTCACTTGAGAGTAAGTGTAAAATTTACTCTGAAATAAAAAATGCTTCAACAAAATCAAACAATTAATTTGGCAGATACTCACTAATTTAACAAATATTTCTTGAGCACCTAAAATTGCCAGAAAATACTTCAGGTGTTTAAAATATAGCAAAAAATACATTGGAAAAATTCCTTATTCTCATGGTACAGAGACTTATAGTGCCAAAAAAGGAAAGTATGCATAATTACACAATTTTTACTATCTGAAATATAGTGTAGGACCTAAAGAAAAAGCAGAGTAGATAGGAAAGAGTAAGGGAGAAAGGGCTTCTTTATAAAGGGTAGTAAGAAAAGGCCTTTTAGATGAGGTGGTATTAGAACAGAGACATTAATGAAGTGAGGAAGTCAGGTGTTGGGGACAGAAGGAAAACCATAAACATAAATTCAGGGGCAAACTTTGAGACTTATCTTTAACTTATATACTTAAATTAATGTGGGAATATAAATCTCTCTTTTTTTAACCTTATAAGCTGGTGATTTATCAAATGTGCAGTATCATTTTTGCCATATTAGTATATGAGGAGTTATCATTCAAATGGGGAAAAAATAGCATGAATCTGATCACCACTGGAATTAGAGGGGAACTAATCCACTAAACAAAGGAAACAATTTTATGTAAAGATCAAGTGGAACAAAATGTATTTTAAAGCATTGTAAATTGTAGAAATATTAATTTCCCAATTAAATTACTGACTTTTTTGAAGATTTATTTATTTGCTATAGAAAGCAATAGAACATAATGGGAAGGGGCAGAGGGAGAGGGAGAGAGAATCTCGATCAGACTCCCCACTGAGTAGGCAGTCTGACGAGGGACTCAGTCTCACCACTCTGAAGTCATGATCTGAGCCAAAATCAAGAGTCAGGCACTTAACTGACATCCCCTAATTAAATTGCTTTCAATGGAAGCACCATAAAAGAAGAAAGTGGAAAAAAAAACCCTCATATTTATTAGAAATGTTTATTAGGATGCATAAAGTGTTCATATGTCTGAATCCACTGATTCTCATTCTAAGATCCTAGACTAAAAATATGATAGATAAAAGAGTAAATACTTTATGATGGGCATTATTTTTCATGTTAAAAAAGTCTATGACCAATATAAGTCAAATGGCAAATTATAGTGAAGCCATGTTTACAGTTAATCACCACCATTAAATATGGCATTTTCCAACACTCTAATTACCCTTAATTAACAACATCATAGTCCTAATCATAGGTAACAAAAATCTGGTTACAAATAGTATGTAATAAAAGATTTCTACTGTTTTAATATGAAAGTCTGGCTAATTTAAATTATGTATAATACACAAAATATTTATAACCAACATGTGCAAAGATCTTTTTATAAATTAAAGAGAACAATCAGTATAATAAATGAACA